>NW_025813837.1:55512-114073 GCF_021917145.1 Hypomesus transpacificus | reverse complement strand
TTCAATGCCCCTCAGCCTCTTTGCCTCCCGGCTTCCACAAGTCCTAGCTGAGCACTAGGTAATGGGATTATATGGCTGGAAGCCCTCTTAAACAAAGTCCCTCGTGAAGGTTTGGATTGTGGCTGCCCCCTACCCTTCCTCCACTCTGCCTCCACAGACACCATGTCTGCCTTCCGCCCTGCCACACACTCAGAACTGCCTCACAAACTGTCAATGCAACTGTCTATCTAACCGTGTGTGTGTGTGTGTCGCTCCCTCAGAAACGTGAGTTCAGACGGTGCGGAGGCGCGGCGCAGACTGAGGGAGTGCGAGGGCTTGGTGGACGCCCTTCTCCACGCCCTCCAATCAGCAGTCGGGAAGAAAGACATGGACAACAAGGTATCCGCACAACCTGTTACCGTGACAACGTTCGGCAGCTGCAGGAGTCTTTCTGTCTACATTGATAGTGTTTCTGTCTACATTTATAGTGTTTCTGTCTACATTTATAGTGTTTCTGTCTACATTGATAGTGTTTCTGTCTACATTTATAGTGTTTCTGTCTACATTTAAAGTGTTTCTGTCTACATTGATAGTGTTTCTGTCAACATTGATCGCTTTTCCTTTCTGTGATTGGTTGGGGCTAAGCTGTCTGTGTTTTTGTCGCCGTCCCTCTCTGCCTCCCTCCTCCCCAGTCGGTGGAGAACTGCGTGTGCATCATGAGGAACCTGTCCTACCACGTCCACAAAGAGGTGCCGGGGGCCGACAAGTTCCAGGACCCGTCCGCCCCCCCAGGCCCCAGGCTCGGCAGGGCCCCAGAGGAAGAAGAAGGACGATGCAGGCTGCTTCGGGGGGAAGAAGGCCAAAGGTGAGAGGTCTCACAGAGCGACGTCTAGTGGTTGAGGGTGGTACTGCTTCCAGGCACTCCTCCCCCAGTGTATATCAGTAGCTTGAGAGTTAGCTCCTTTCATCCTATTGTATTTACACAGACAGGACTGATATCTTCGCCTCTGATTTAATGGAGACAGAAAACAAATATTTGAACAGACGTGTCACAGTGTTAGCTCGCGAGAGCAAATCTCCTCTCATCCAAACTGGTGGTTTGTGTACAGCAGTGCTTCGTGTGGATCGGTCCTGTTGGTTTGTCCTCAGGTCGTGAAGTCATGGCGTGCTGCCATCTTATTGGTCCCCAGACAGGTCCAGTGGCCTTTATCGACACGCTCTCAAACTGTGCCTGAATTACAGCTGCACAGCTTTGTCACTGTATGTCCCTCCCTTAAATAAACAATGGCTGTCATTAATCTCTCAGTCAATAACCCCTGAACCCTCTGTTCCCATGAGAGTTTCCGTCTGTGTCGAGGTCAAGAAAACACCAGGCGGGTGTCGCTATGGCGATTTACACCGGCAGCAATTAGCCCAACAGCTGCTATTCTGCACCAGTGTTCATGAGGTGTGTTTAGGCGTTACAGACCCCTGAAGGTGTACTTTAAATCAGAGTTGATCCACATTTCACACGTTAAACAGCCCCCTCTGACAGAAAGCAAAGTCATGTGATCCTTCAGAGCTGTTTAGACACATGAGCTCCAGTAACTAGCTCCCAGAATCCCAATATTCTCACCACACGTGGCTATCAAGATCCCCATGTTATGCCCTCGGCCCATCCAGCGTCATGTAGTTTCAACTTGCAACTTCTTACCTGTGAATGGTTTGTATTGCTCTTCTGTTCCCTCTCTGGTTTATTCTTTGTTGTAGGAAGGTGGCGCCGTGCCATGGCCAACCCTGGCGCCTGCCCTCGTGTGGGGCACTGCTATGTTGCGATAAGCTGTCACATCATTGCAAGAGTGCCAGTGTCTTTCTTTCTTTCTTTCTCACTCTCTCTCTCCTTTTGACTCTCACCCTGCTCCCCTCCCCTCCTCCCCTGTGCCCCCTGCTCCTCAGATATGACTTGCAACTGTTCACATGTATAATTCTGTCAAGGCTAATCCACACGCTTTTTTCTTTTTCTTTTTTTTTTTACCATGCCTGTTCTCTTCTTCCTGCTTTGTTTTTGATATTGCTGCTGCTTCCTTGGCTATAGAGGAATGGTTTAATCAAGGTGAGTATCTTCCCTGCCTCTCTCTCTCTCTCTCTCTCTCTCTCTCTCCCTCCCTCCGTTCTACCTCTAGCTAGTCTCGTAGTTTTGCCATTCTCCAAAGCTTTCTACCGTTTCAAGGGCATTGGGTTGATACCGTTTGCATCCCTCTGTCATAGACTCTCTTCTCCCTCTCCCTCGATCTTGTCCCACATCTCTTCTGAAGGGATGGAGGACATACTTGCCCTTAGCTGGTCTCTCTGTAGTACCAGCCCTACATTATTCTAAGGGCTTCCCAGCCCCAGTAGAATTGCTGTGTGTGTGTGTGTGTGTGTGTGCGCACGCGCGCTCGTTGTGTGCTTGCATACATGTGTGTGCGCTTGCAGCCTCCACCGTGGTTTCTCTGACATTGTCAGTGAACTCGGTGACATTTACAAATGTGCTCTGCTTCTCACCATCCAGGCAGAAAAAACGGAGAGAACGACAAGAACTACGACACCCTGGACCTACCCAAGCGCACAGAGCCCACAAAAGGTACGCTCCCCACCCCCGCACCCCACCCGTCAAGAGACAGGCCTCGTTAGAACCCTGGCCCCGTCACGGTTGCTTCACGGCACGGTGGGAAAAGCCCAAATCCGACACGCGCTTCTCCAGCCTCGCCTCCGTTCACGTCACGAGGAGTACAGCGGGTGTTACGCTCCGCGGAAATGACTCTTATTTTGTCAAAGAAAGCCGCGAGCCAAGAAGGAGAGCATGGTTCGCTCCGCTAGCAGGAGGTGTCTAGGATGTGCAGTAACTTCCACACAGCAGAGAAGCATGCGGGAGGTTGGGATTAAGCCCTCTGATTGGTCTCGCACAAACCCCCCACCTGGACAGTTGACTCCTGTCCTCTTTGGTGGTGGATTTGTATCATGGATCGTCTGAACATGGGACGTTGTTCACTTGAGCTCTTTGCTGTCATGAATCCCTTACTCGCGAGCGATGGCAAACATTGGGAATTTGTCAACCTTGAATTTGTTGGTTTTAATAAATACCTCACCTAGAGCTAACAGTTCTGATCAGCATCCCTTGATGTGACTCGGGTACTGTCTATCTACATGTGAGGACATAGTGTATTCATTTGGCAGACACTTTGATCCAGAGCGTCATACAGAGGGGATTTAAACCTCCTGATCCACAGTGAAATGCTCTACCACTGAACTACACCCGTCCCCGGGTATCACAGCAAAGGAATGACCAATGAACCACTCTGTACGCCACAGATGCTGCGTCTTCTGCCGGATCATACCCAACTCCCAGTTCACTTTAGTTCTATGTGTCGATAATGGTTAAGAATCTCTGGTACACAGTGGGTTCTCTCCTGACACATGTCAGCTAGCCTCACCCAAAATTAAAATGCAGCCTTCTTTCCACACAGCTCGTCTGTGGACGTGCTGCTGGGAACGTGTGTGTGAGTGTGTGTGTGTGCCAAACGGGACCATGGGGGTAGGACCACAGAGGGGGGACTTGCAACATTTACACATCAGCACACTCATCAGGTCCTAATGGCAAGAAGTCAAAGTCAATAGCACTTCCTGTTTGGCTGTAATTAGCCACATTAGCACGGCAAAGTGATCTCTCATTAAAACAGATTACAATTAATTGCTGTGGTTTACGGAGGTAAGCCGATTTTTTTATCGCGTTGAAGTCAGCAAAGCAGATGAGCTTGAAGGAAGATAATTAGCATGTTTTTCTGCCCGTTGCACTGTTGCTTTATCTTCAGCGGTTGTGATGATGTGGATTGTGCGAAGGTTGTAACGAGTCATAATGATGTGTATAATCCCCCCCTCCCCCCCCCCCCCCCTAATTTTGGAGGGCATTGGATTATGGTGTGATATGAACGTTATGTATGCACAGCTGAGGGTCTGTGTGTGTGTGTGCGTGTGGATTGGTGTGTATGTGCGTTTGTGGTTGTGCGTGTGTGTTTGCGTGTGGCACGACGTGCTTGCTGGAGCACCTAGATTCCATGCTTACACATATATGCACTGTATTTAAAGTATTAAGTCCATATAAATATGAATTCAAGTGGATGGATAAGCTGCAATGCCCAAAGCTCCCATTCATCCACTTCACCCCTGAGTGCATCAAAACACCGTTTCATCTAGAACGGAAGACTCCTAGGGGAGTCTAGTCAGCACCACCCAAACAAGGCTCTCAGCTTGCTGATTCGTCTTAGGAAATACATACCCGTGTAAACAGTGTTGTTGTTTGGGCGGCGGCACTGGCTCACGTAAAGCCAGGTCCGCTCGTTTCGCTACGTGCCCCGGGCCTTCTGCGTGGGGGGGGGGGGGGGGCTGGGGGGGGAGATCAGGGGGATTACGTGCTCTGTTACATGTGTGTGTCTTGATCCGTCATCGTAGAACCGGGGTCGTGGCAAGGACGTGGCGTTCCGCCAGCCTCCCGTGAGCACTCCAGACCTCGTACTTAAGTCCACTTCCTGTTTGGGATTACCGTCGTCCACACAGGTCCTCCCCTGCACATGCACACGCACGCTGTACAAGAATAACTCATTAGGCCATAGACAGGTCACAACGTTCGTAGTGTCTCTGATGTCATGCAGGGAGGTGGAAGCTGTTGGGGTTAGTACAGGGCATTGTGGCTTGCCACAGTTCTCTCACAAAGACATCGCCTCAATGAATATTGAGTTGTTGATTATGTGGCTCTTTAATGTCTGCTTGAAAGCACTATGGAGAAGGCCTGATTGTGGATCATTAATGAACTCCACCGTTACCCTGCCTGCATTGTTCGTGTAGACTCTCCAGAACAGGAGCACTGAGGGCTGGGAAGAAAGTAATTAAGAAGTGTGAAAGAGGGACTTCATTAGGGAGTGTGTGTTTGTGTGTTTGTGTGTGTTTGTGTGCGTGTGTGTGTGTGTGTCAGCCACTAAGATGATGGAACACACTTCCCCAGTTAATTGAAACAAAGCATAAACCTTTGCTTTGAGGAAAGGTCAGAAAGTGATTTCGCGTGCGTGCGTGAGCGTGCGCGCGTGCAACAATTGTGTACTTTTTCAGCTCTTTCTTCGCTTCGTAGGTAGGTGTGCGTGCGGAGAGGAGGGCAGAGGAGGAGGGGGGGGGGGCTTGGGAGGAGAGATGCCGTCTCTCGTTAATCCTCTCTGCATCCCCTCGTCTTCCTTTAGCGAACACATTCTTTATCAAACGCCAACAAAGGGAAGGCAAACCGCACACTGCTCCTCAGTGCTTTCATGAAGGATCCGTCCTTGATAGTGACCATGGTGTACACGGTGTATGTGTATGACAGTATATGTATGGATATGAGTTACAATTCAGGGATTGATGGAAACTCTCTACCGGTCGACTGTACTGGACCTTGTTTCCCATGCGCCAGCGACTTGACGTTTGAGCGAAGACGTTGATGAATGGCTTTGTCAGCTCCACTTGCGTAACGTGTTCCACAGTTGATTGGCACGGATGGTTATCGTCGAGGCCAGAAAGGAGACATCTCAACCTCCGTTTAAGGTCATGTCTTGAGCAGTGCATCGTCCCTGTCAGTCCTCTTACATTTACATTTTACATGTATTCATTTAGCAGACGCTTTTATTCAAAGCGACTTCCAAGAGA
Organism: Hypomesus transpacificus; assembly: GCF_021917145.1. Lineage (NCBI taxonomy): Eukaryota > Metazoa > Chordata > Actinopteri > Osmeriformes > Osmeridae > Hypomesus > Hypomesus transpacificus. The sequence continues at coordinate 108,406 of NW_025813837.1, read as the reverse complement.
GAGCTTTACAAAGTGCATAGGTCACTGATACTCTCTTGCTTTACTCTTGCTAGTTTCTCTGGTGTTCCCTTCCAGACTGTAGTTCTGGTATCTCCCTCCAAGCCAACACAAAACTCCATGACGCTTAAACCTTATAGCTTTTGTTTCAATTTAAATTCGAAGGAGGTCTAACATCAGTAACATCAACAAACAGCGAAGAATGTTTCTTGTGTGTACTGGCTCTTCCCCGATGATGGCATCTAACCAGAGTTATCGAGTAGTCGTGCTCTACACCCAGACAGGATTCCTCAGCGTTGCTGTACAGTGGGCCAGGCAGGAAGAGATGAATGGTGAAATCAAGTTTGGGGATCATTGGCCTCCAAGGTGTCACAGCTCATCTGGGCCACATTTATCAAACTCTCCTTGCGACTGAGCCTTTTGCTTCAGAAAGTCTCTGTGGGGTTTCTGTGTGTGTGTCAGAGAGAGAGAGAGGCAGAGAGGGAGGGGTAGAGAGAGAGAAAGAGTAAGAGAAAGAGTGAGGGAGAGGTAGAACAAAAGAGAGAGAGGGGTAGAGAGAGAGGTAGAGAGAGAGAAGTAGAGAGATAGAGAGGTAGAGAGAGAGAGAGAGGTGGAGAGGGAGGGGTAGAGAGAGAGAGAGAGAGAGAGAGAGAGAGAGGTGGAGAGGGAGGGGTACAGAGAGAGAGAGAGAGAGAGAGAGAGAGAGGAGAGAGAGAGAGAGAGAGAGGGAGGGAGAAAAAGAGTGAGGGAGCGGTAGGGAGAAAGAGGAGAACCAAACCTGGCGTCTCCAAAGTGCTCTGCCTACTTTCCTCGCACGGCAGCAAGCGGATTCCGTCGTCCTCGCCCTAACTCACCGCCTCCCTCTCAGGCCTCACGCTGGTAAGCGTGTGATGTCCTCACACGGAGTGGCGTTATTACTCAGATAGGAGAGAAAGTTCTGGACTGATCCCACCTCTGTGAAAATAGAACTCTGTGAATAATGTATGACACGATTGTCTGCAAGCAGGACTCTGCATCCCGGTCTAGACCTAACGCGTCCCAAGGCTTCTCTATTCGGAACTGTCGCTCGACTGAGGAATGTGACACGCTGATAGCGAACGCTACCTCCTGGCTGCAGAAGCTGGACTCTCACGAAATCCCTGGCCCTGCGCTCCCAGAGGGAATGAGTTGCTCACGACCATCACACACACACACACACACACACACGCACACACACACCCTTTTGTCCCTCCTTCTCCTCCTCCTTGCCGTCCTGTCAAATTTGACACGCCGGTGATGCTTCACCGTTCTGCCCGACGACACCGACCTGCAGAGTGCCCTTCCTCAACCCCTCCTCTCTGCTTGTCTCGCCCGGCAGACGCGACACGTATGTCCGACTCATGTCTCACACCCCATCGGCGCTACAAGCTGCTAGCTGGAGCTGGGGAGAGACTCGCGTTTCCCACAGTGATGGCCAGCAGTTGGCCAGCGGTTGGATACAGTCTAGTGAACAGGGCCGAGGGGGCAGAGGGAGCCATGTTCACCAGACTGCATCGACACGCCGGCCAGCACTGTAGGAAACAAGGCTCTTCCTAGCTTCGGATCCTTCTTGAACACTGGAACAACTTCCTGGCCCCTCTGCATCCTCGTGTGGAGACTCTTATCTCGTTGGATTTGAAGCGATGCTCTGCGACAGCCTCTTCTCAAGCCCCTGTCCTGCATGTTGGAGATGTTTCCCTCTTCCAACACACCAAAAGAATAGGTCGTTACCAGACTTCCGCTGAGCTTGATAACGACCCATTCGTTTGAATCAGGTGTGTTGGAAACAACTAGAACATGCAGGGCAGGGAATCTCTTACCCATCTCCCCCGAAAAAATGCCTGGGTAAACCATAGAGCTGCATGTGTGAGACTGGAATAAGTGTGTGTGTGTTTGTGCCTGTATGTCTATCTGTGTGTTAGTGAGCCTGTGTATGTATTGGTATGTATGTGTGCCTGTCTGTGTGTGTGTGTGTGTGTATGTGTGCCTGTCTCTGTGTGTGCCTGTCTCTGTGTGTGTGTGTGTGTGTGTATGTGGGCCTGTCTCTGTGTGTGTGTATGTGGGCCTGTCTCTCTGTGTGTGTGTGTGTGTATGTGGGCCTGTCTCTCTGTGTGTGTGTGTGTGTATGTGGGCCTGTCTCTCTGTGTGTGTGTGTGTGTGTGTGTGACTGGCGACTCCCCGGCCCAGACAGGGACCAGATTATGACTGCATTCTGCTGTGTGAGGCCAGCTGTTGGGGATGCCACCCATCGAGATGCCCGTGCGCCCCAAGCTCCGCGCCGCCTGCCTGCCAGCGGTCGCACGCCACTCACAATCCCACCATGCTCGCCGCTAAAACAATCCCCGCTTCTCAAAAAACGGAAAATGAGAAATCATACAAATCGTTGACATTCGAAACCCTGGGAAATGTCCCTCACCACCCGTTTCGACCAATCTGACGGGGCCATTAAGGACTCGGGAAAGGGAAGGGAGCGTAAAAATAAATACAAAATAAGCTGTTCATTAACGAGGGACCACCATGCGTGTTGCTGGTCACCGAGGTCTCTGAGATCAGGAGACCACGGAGGTCTGGAGCTTCCAGCCGGCAGCTGTGTCTCCTCCTCCTCCTCCTCCTTCTCCTCTTCCTCCTCCTCCTCCTCCTCCTCCTCCTCCTCTTCCTCCTCCTCCTCCTCCTTCTCCTCCCCTTCCTCTTCTCTGCGGGGAGCACCCTGTCCCCGCTGCTGTGGTTGTCGGGTAGGAAAGAGTTTGACGGCCAGCCAGCTCACTGTACCGCGGACTTCCTCTGTGGTTTTCAAACCCGTGCCAGCACTTCCTGTTTCTCTGTAGCAGCAGCCCTAATGTGAAGCAGGAGATGTTCCCACCTAGCGACTCCAGAGAGAGAAACACAGTAGCATACAGTATTAACACTCCATGGATGATTTAGCGAGTTGCTCTCCCCCCCATCCCCCCAGCCCCACCCCTCTCAGCATCCTCAAAGCGGAGTGGTTGAAGTGATAATTACAAAGGGAGAATTCGACCCAGGGAGGCAGGAACGCTGAGCAGATTGATCCTCCCGTTGGTGCCTTTTGTTTGGCCCTCGTCTCTGCCAGGAGAGGATGTTTCTCTTTCTGCAGGAGGCGTTTTAATCTCATTAAAATCAGATTAATGGCGCATTCTGTCTGGAACATCAACAACAGAGGTTTGGAGGAAAAAAAATATAAAGCCCCCATGGATTTCTCTGTTTTATGTTTTTAGTAAACAAAAGAATGGGGAAGATGTATTTGTGGTTGGGATCTCTGGGTGCTTGTGAACGGGACCTTCCGTACACGAGGAAGGGTCAGTGTCCTCGAGCACAGCCGCTGCTGGACACAGTCTTTAGCTGTGGCTGCCGGCCAGCTGTCTACTCTACGGTCGGCACAGTCAACCACAGTGGCTAGTCTGTCTGGCAGGCCGTGTTCTCTGTTCCTCGTCTCGTCCTCTTGGCCGTTTTGTAGCCTGATGCAAAGACGCTGCTTCCCACATCTGGTGTGGACGATGTAGACTCGCACACAAACGCACGCTAACGCACGCACACATCTTTCATAAGGGCATATGACTAGATGGGCTGACCCCTTAAATGACACACACACGCACCACAGACAGAGAGAGAAAGAGAGGAGAAAAGGAGCGAGAGAAAGAGAAAGAGATAGAGGAGTCAGAAGGTGAGAGCTGAATACGATCTATCATGCTGCAGCGTGTGGGGGTGTAATGGAGGGAGGAGGTGAGGCGGGGGGGGGGGGGGGGGGTTGGTATTGAGAGTTCGAGGGAGGAGTGCTGAGTGAGAGATGGGCCCAGACAAACACAGAGGGGTCCCCCCACCATCAAACTCAATCCCAGACAGAGCTGTGCACTCCAGGCTCCTAGAATCAGACAGATTACATTCCCCTCTCCCTCTCTTTCCCCTCTCCCTGGTCCCTCACTTCCATCCCCAACCTCGGGCCCCTCCCCCAGCCTTGGCCCCAGCCCCCTGCCTCCTGCCCCAGCCTCACATCTGTTCCTGCCCCCCCCCCCCCCAGGATGCACCAGGCCAGCAGTCCTCAGGATTATCTGGTCTTATTTCAAGCTGCCCCCCCCAGAGCTCTTTTCATTTACCCATCTAGTAAGATTGCCGTCCAGCCTCAACTGACGCACCCTCCCGCACTCACACTACACGCATGCACGATACGCACATGACACGCATGCACAACACGGTGCAATACACGCATCATTGGTCGTAATGGGTACCCCAGGTGCCCTTTCTGTCTCCAACACCCACGTCGCTGTGACAATTTCGTTTTTTGTTTCTTCTTCGTATCGAACCCCTTTCCTCCCTACCCTCTCTCTCCCTCTCTGTCCCTCCCTCCCTCCCTCCCTCCCTCCCTCCCTCCCTCCCTCCCTCCCTCCCTCCCTCCCTCCCTCCCTCCCTCCCTCTACAAAGTAAAACGCCTTTAGCTTCCCTCTTGAATCCCTGTCAGATTCAGCCTCCTCGTGTGCTCCGAATGGCAATTTCCTCCTTGTCGTGTTTCCCAGAAGCCCCTGCATCGCTTCCCAGCTGTCCTCAATGTTTTTATTCATGTGCCGGAGCGAGGTGACTTGCTGTGGTGGCCATGCAGACAGCTAATATGAAGTTTCATCCCTCCCCATCCCCAGCTCCCCCCCTCCCCCTCTTCCCCTCACGTCAACCCCTCTACACTCCACAAACTCAATAAGAGCTTTTCCCTCGTTGGCTCGTACGTGTGTTTGTGCATGCTGGAGTTCCCAGGGTCTGTGTGTGGGTATGTGATGAGCCTGTAAACGCCTTTGGCTAGCCAGGTAGCAGTCAGACACTATCCAGACACCAGTCAGACACCATCCACACACCAGTCAGACACCATCCAGACACCAGCCAGACACCAGCCAGGAACTGTAGCAGGCAGAAACCAGGCAGAAACCAGGCAGAAACCAGGCAGAAACCAGGCAGACACCAGCCAGACACCAGCCAGACACCAGCCAGACACCAGCCAGACACCAGCCAGACACCAGCCAGACACTGGGTAGCTAGCTGTTAGCTAACCCTAGCCCAAGCATCCGTCAAGGTGCAGCAGTGTGCACACTGGCCTTGCTGTCTGAGGCAGAGAGAGCCACAGCTGCCTGTCTCCATGATGAACAGCAGGCTGCATGCTGAACCTCATTTCAGACGTTCTCCTGAGGTGCCGGTTTGGCTGAATTGTGAGTTTTGGGGGTTGAATCTCCTCGTCTCCAGTTTCCGCTCGTCAACGCTGCGTCTGTGGTCCTGCTTTGAAATGGGTCGCAGACGCGCCGACGGACCGTCGGCCGACGGACCTCCGACACACTGATCCGTCGTCGGGCGACGGACGGGGTTGCCGTGGCAACGCCATCATCATTAATATCTACAATGCAGTGGACGTTCTGCTCACTCGCTCGCTCTCTCGCCGTCTCTCTCTCTCTCTCTCTCTCTACTTGTCTATTTCTGCCTTACCCGCTCATTCCTGTCTCCCTCCTCTTTTTCTCTCCATTGCAGCTGGCCTACTCAAGCCTCCTGTACATCTGTCTTCTCAGCCTCCCAAAATCCTCTCCACCCCCCCCACCCCCCTTCTTTTCTGTCTGCAGGTGCAGGTTATGAGCAGCTCAGCTCACCCCCCCTACCTCCCTCTCCTTATCCTTCTCCCCGTGCCCCCACCCCCTCCAATCCCTCCATCCTCTGAATCTTCAGGATTTGAGCCCCTTAGCGTAACCTTTGGTGGGGGCGCTGCAGACCTCCACGCTGTCAGTCAGAGTATCGACATGCCAGCTCCTACTGAAGAGAGAGAGAGGGAGAGGGAGAGGGAGAGGGAGAGGGAGAGGGAGAGGGAGAGGGAGAGGGAGAGGGAGAGGGGGAGGGGGAGGGGGAGGGGGAAGGGGAGAGGGAGGTTATTGAGAGGGTACATGGATGGAGAGGACAGAGAAAGGTCGTTGGGGAAGGGGGGGTAAAGAAGTAATGAAGCCCCTAAGCAGGTCTGTGTGTTTGGTCTTTATCTATGGCCCCCATAATCACATGTCTGCTTCCTGCAGGCACAGATATCTCACTGTCTGGCATGGTCTGATCCGGCTAGATCCGCTGTCGTCTGGTCTGGCCTGGCCTGGCGTCGTCTGGCTGGGCCTGGTCTGGTTTGGTCAAGTGTGTAGAGTTTTGCAGGGAGTTGGACGACTGACTGAACCTGACTGCAAAAGTGGAGGCCCAGCTCTCTATGCCTGTAGCCAGCGGCCATAACTGCCCTCCTTCTAGAGCTGCTGTCTACTTCTACCAGGGAGAGGGGAGGCTGAGGTGACACACACAGAAGCCTCCTGTGGACTTGGAAAAGACAAGGAGTGGAAGCGTGTGTGCCGCTCTCGCAGCGGGATGCTATAGAGACGAGGCAGGTATCCCGGGGTAACCGGTGACAGTCCTCCCCCTCGCCAGCGGCCGTCTAAAAGCCTCACCGCCACGCGGCGCCACTGAAGGGCCTAATTGGCCGGGCTACACAGGAAGTAGGGTGTTGGGAGTCTGGGATACGGGTGGAATAGGGAGCTCTGGGGAGAGGCCGGAGGAAGTGTTTCATGTATCTGTCTGCTTTTCTTTGACAGGGCCTTCCTGTTGATTGCAGCCCAACATGTCAGCAGGTGAAGGAAGTGCCTGTGTAGTGATGGAGAGGCCACAGAAATGGTGCCAAGCCCAACGGCTACTCCCTCACCATCCAGCCATTTTTGTTTCTCTCCTCAATGGTTAGCTGTCCGAGGAGTTGCGCACCCCAAAAGCAAATTAACCTTCTGTCAGTTGGTGTCACCTTCCAACACAGGGCCACCAACTGTCATTTGGCCATGATGACACATGCTGGCCTCGGCTTTTTGACGAGGTGCCAGACCATGAAGACCTGTCTCTCCACCCTCCCATCTCCAAACAAAACATTTTGTAGAGACAGGATGAAAATGGGACTGATTTGAAGAGGTCAACTGCTGCACTCTTGAACTTCTCTGAATGGAGGGCCGTGGTTGAAAGGTTCCAAAGCTCGGTTGGACATTCTGTGGCTAGGTGACAGGGCTAGGGGAGCGGAAAAGACGGAGGAAAGGAGGGGTGGGAGGCTTCATTCAGACTTCCTCTCATCTTCTTTAGAGGCCCGTGTCGAGCTTGAACCGACTGAACTGAGGAAGACCGGTTTCTCCTCAAGAGAGCTTTCTCTTTTTGTTTTTTTGTTTTTGTTTCTCGCGCTTTTCCACCGAGCTGAGCACCCAACTGTGCTCCCCCAATGTTTCTGTCGCACGGAGGGGGTCTGTGTTCCACAAAAGCAGCCGTTAACGATGTTATGTCTGAGCGTGTCCGCTCGCTGCTTGAGTATTCATTAGCCGCGACGCGGCGAGCACAGGGGAAAGTTGAAGATGTAAACAGAGCTTTGGGTCTCGCCGAGTTCGACGCCGTGGTTCTGTTTTAGATCGGGAATGTTTACGGGTGGACTTGTGAGTCTCCTTTTTTCGGTTTATAGAGTTTGTGCTGGACAGGGAAATATTCTCCCTGCGTTCCCTCCCCCCCACTCTCCCTCCCTTTAGGCCTCAAGCTGTTGTATCAGCCTGAGGTGGGGATTCTCTCTCTCCGTTTCTTTCATCTCTGTCTTTCGCTCTCTCCCTCCATTCTCTCCCTCTCTCTCTACCTCTCCCAGTGCAATCTGTAGGTGCATATCGATTGCATGGAGTGCTAAGCTCTCCCGTCACTCTCCCCTCATGCTTGATGATGGTGTTTTAAGTGGCACCTTCACACGTCTGTGGGAGCAGGAGGTGGGTTGAGAGGACGGGGAAACTGAAGCTAGCCTCCTACTGTAGTACATGGTTAGTGATGACGTCGACCACCACCACTCTCTGACTGAAGAGGGATGGCGTGAAGGGTGTGTGTGTGTGTGTAAGCGTGTGCGTGTATGTACTTGTGTGTGTATGTGTGGGGGACTGCAGTGAGTGCGTGGACACTCTGTGACCGTGCGCGCGTGTTGATGCACTCACACCTGGTGTCACTTCGTGTATTACGGTCTCGTCACTTGTCGAGGACGGGCTCACCTTCTCTTTAATTGCAGCCAATAGCAAAGCCACTTGAACCCAATTAATCTAATAGTGGATTGATGATCCCCTTGCTCTGCACGGCGCATCACTCAATCACCGCAACTTTACTTTGTTCTAGCCTACTTCCCAGGGCCGCGGAGTAAGCCTTCTGTTCTCTCCGGCTCACTAATTGAGCTGCCAAGGCTGGATTTTGTCGCCAGCGAACATTGGTTTGATAAATAACCCCCAGGCTCCTCCCCCATCACCTCGAAGAAGCGGAGTGAGAGAAGAAGAGAGAAGAAGAAGGCATCTCAGGGTTTCCAGTGTGTTGATTAAGTGTGTCCCTCAGCGCGGGACCGTGGTGTGTGTGTGTTCACGCATGTGTTCAAAGGTATGAGTGTGTGTGTGTTTGTGTGTGTGTGTGTCACTCATGAAAAGAATATGTGCATGCTAACTTTACCTCAGGGACTTTCAGGAATGGTGCTTTCGTATGCAGTGGCACGGGCGCACGTTCGACTGTGCGTGCGTGTGTTTGTGTGTACCTGAATAGGATGTGTTGTCAGTGTGTTTTTGTGGATATGATGTATTGTGTAACACTGTTAACTTGTGTCTGTCTGTCTGTTGGGCTCTGTGTTCGTACGGCTGAGGTTTCGTGTAGAGCTGCGTTAGCGTGTGTGCGTGGCTGTGCATGTTAGCGTCCGCGACAGTCTGTCATCCATGCGGCAGATGTCTTCAGAGAGAGGCTGTGGGCATGCAGCTCGCAACCCCCCTCGCCTCAGTAAGGTCACATGACATGGACTGGATGGGAACTCCTCGTGAATCCCTCCTGTCTACCTGGCGGCTAGCACGCTAGCCACATGCTAGCACTGATTCCCACAACACTGTTGACACGGTAGACAGACTACAGAGGCATTCTCGACTTAAGACTGATCCTCTCACGAGTGTGTGTGGAACATTAAATGTGTGTGTGCATGAGCATGATTATACAGTGTGTGTGTGTGTGTGTGCTCACGAGCACGTGTGTGTCTACGGTACGTGCGTTTGAGGCCCACGCCTGCTATAAACCCTCACGCTAGACATTGAGGAAAGGGGGCGGGGAGTGAGAGGAAGTGAGGGAGCGAGAGGAAGTGAGAGAAAGAGTGAGGAAGTGAGAGAAAGAGCGAGGCGGCTGGAAGAAGAGTTTCACTGTGACGGAGAACGAGGGGAGCCATCTAACCCTTGAGGAATGAGGCCCAGTGAATCTCTGTCTCTCTCTCTCTGCATCCCTGTCTTCATCCCACACTATTTTTTTTATCCAAGTCCTTGGCTTAGGAATGGGGATTTCTTAACTCTGTTGAACTGGAAGCGAGTCCAAGCCCCAGGAATTGCATGAAGGGGGAGGGAAAATGTTGGATTTCTGGTCGCTAATCCTTAGACTCGCCCACCGAGACTTGAACATGGCTGATATTACGAAACTGTTTATTTCATTCCGCGAGGAAGTCAGTGTCAATGGATTTCAAAGATGGATGTTTTCTGATACAGCGTGCTGACTGTGTACCTGGTCTTTAGCTGGATGACTTCGTACAGACCTGCTGCTTTCTCAGAGACAACCTTGTTTACCATCTCTATACCAAACTGTTCCAGCTCTTCAGACTGCTCTTGCCGTAACTCATAAGGTCTCCTCTCTCATACAATATACAGTATACATGTACACGCAAGCACACACACACACACATACCTAATTCCCGTTATCAAGGAAAACCTTGACCATGACCAGGCATTAGACATGCTAATTTCCTTAACACTAAACCCAACATTGACTGTTAGGGCCTGTTACCCTTACAGCCCAAAACTAGCATTACATTATTTTCCGCTGAACTCTCTTATTACTGTGGAATAATAGGACCTTTAAGAAACCATTTCAGACATTCAGCTAGTTATATACAGTATCATAATCATACACTAGGCGGTACAAACAAGAAAAAAAGTATTTTATTGCTGAAGAATGCCATCAGTTTTCATTTCAGGGCCCACCAACCAATCATCAATCACACAAGTCACATAGTATATGTTATTTTCTGCACAATACAGGGCTTTCAAATAAAACTCTGGAAATAAATGACTCAGATAACATGGAAAGGACTGTGGGATATTTTTCTACACTTTGACCCCAGTGGATATGAAGAAATATTAGAAGCTGCAAATGTGCTCTTGCCTGCCCTAGGAAGCTGTCTTTTCAAAACTTTGTCTGCAGACAGTTTTATAAAACTTTCTCGACCTTAGTTGCGGGGAAAACAGTGTGCATCATTAGGTTTCCTGTCAGAGGGACGAGGGCGCTGGACAGTAAGGTTCTTCTCAGTTGGGGTTTGCACTGAACTGTGTGTGAGAGAGAAGACACTCTCCCTAGAGATGTACAACACAGTCTGTGACGACCTTGGAGGGGGAAGATGATTCAATACTCTGTCCATCTCTCTCACTTTCCATCTCTCTCTGACCCTCTCTCACCTTCTTTCTCTCTCTCTGTCTTTCTCTCTCTGTCTCATTCTCCGTTTCTCCCTCTCTCTCACGCTCTCTCTGTCATTCTCTTGCACATTTTCTCTCTCTTTCTCCCTGTTGTCCTTTCTTTCCATCCTCTCTCCATCCCCCCCTCCTCTCTTCCTCTCTCTGTTATCTGATAGCTGATACTGTAATTGCACTTACACCAGAGAGACGCCCAAGGATTGACTGCTGCAATGTGTGAAACGGACAGGGAGATAAAAACCCTCCTCTACTTCCTGTGTGTGTGGGGATCTCTGTGTTCCCCTGTCCCCTCCCAATGACAACAGTTAGGAATCTAACACAGAGGACCAAAAATAAATACAATAAATCTCATTAAGATGTGGCGAGGTTACATGTTTCTTCAGAATCTTGTTGTCTCTGCTACATAACAAACCTTATTAGCAGACACTTTTACCCAGAGTAACATGGGGGTTGAACCAACTCTTAATTGGCTGTCAGATGCTCTACCACTGAAATACACTTATATACATGTGGTTTGTGACTGAAAACTTCTAGAAGTTTCTGCTATTGTCAGGTGGTCGGTCTGAGTATAGCAGTACCAGGCTGGATGTGGGTTAGGGTTAGTCTGAGGAGACAGACTATGTTGGCAGGCCTGACTGCACCTTAGTAGCCGCAGAATGTGTGACAGTCACGGGAAGAATGTATGTATTTTTTAGTGTATGAGAGATTGAATGATGGGAGGAATTATACTTCCCTTTGTGTAAAATGACCTAATCAGCTCTGGGGGTCGATCGACAGTTTTTCTACGTTGTGTGTGTCTAACTCCACCGCCTCTCCCCCTCCCTCTCCTTCCTTTCTCCCTCTCTCTCTATCCCTCCCTATCTTCCTACTCCTTCCCCCCCATCTCCCTCCCTCTGCAGGCTTTGAGCTGCTGTACCAGCCTGAGGTGGTGAGGCTGTACTTGTCTCTGCTGACGGAGAGCCAGAATTACAACACTCTGGAGGCTGCAGCAGGGGCCCTGCAGAACCTCAGCGCTGGACAATGGACCGTGAGGACACACACACACAAACACACACACACACACACATATACTTACATGTGAGGAAATGATCCATTTGAGTCTCAAAAGGAAGTGCCAATCATATTCCTCTGTCGTCCAGACATGCAGAGCTCCAATTCAGCCTCCTGGTGACTGGTGTTTTGGTTCAGTTTTATCACTCAAGTATCACAGTGAAAACATAGTTGTCACCATCACCGCTACTGCCACCACCCTCCTTCCCAGCTTCCTGTTCAACAGATGTGACATTCACAAATAAAAACACCCCCATCTCAGGCTTATATTCTTTGCAACCTTTTCACTTTCTAAGTGTATACCAAAACCCTGAAAATCCTAACACTCACTCTTATCTCCATTGCCTACTATTTTTCAGTGGAATATTTTTGTGGTGGTTGCCATGTTTGAGAGAAACCCTCTTTTTCTGCCATGGTGGTTTGAGCCCACCTTGATCAGAATGCTAGGACGCACACTAGGGCTTGGGGGGGGGGGCTGCTAACACACATCGACCGCTGCATCTGCAAGACGAACATAATGTGTCCCTGCTCCCTATGAGAATATTTCTGCCCTTTTTACCTTCAATCCTCTTTATCCTGTCTTCCCCTAGTTCTTTTTTTAATTTTTAGTCCAAGTCGTTTTATTTAAGACTCGCTACCGCCCCCATGTGGCGTCGTTATGGTATCTCCTCATCTCTTTAATGACATCTCAGGGGGTATTGAAAATGCTCGGCAACAAAACTCTTTCATGTTTCAAGATTTCTGCGATGGCAGAACGAGAGGGATAACTCATTGATGTTTTAAGCCGTAGCAAATTGCATCACATGACAGTTCAAAACCCTGCTGTGCCATCTCTTGTCAACAGTTTATTTACTATACTATGGCAAGTGAGCAGCACATACTGTATTAATATCTGGTGAATATTCATCCAGGGAGTACTACAGAACAGAGAGGAGGCCCAGCCTTTTTGGAGAAAGTGTGTTTATTTTAGGGGATGGATATAGCCCAGTGGAACAGCATTTGACTGCTGATCAAGAGATTGGAAGTTGAAATCCTGCCTGTATGTTGTTGATGTTATATCTGGACAAAATGTCAGCCTTCTGGACACTGGCCATTTATTTTCTGAAATGTGCTTTGACGGTTCGTTTGTCGGCAGTTAAGTCTAACCCTCAAACATGTACATTTTACAATATTTTGCAAATTTTAGGAGCAATCCGCCTTTGCGGCTTGCAGCTATGTTTATTGTTATTGTTTATTTGCTCACGGAGATGTCTGGGGTTTCCTTCTCCACAGTGGTCCAACTACATCCGTGCTACGGTGCGTAAGGAGAAGGGCCTGCCCATCCTGGTGGAGCTGCTGCGCTCCGACTCCGACAAGGTGGTCCGCGCCGTCGCCATTGCTCTGCGCAACCTCTCCATCGACCGACGCAACAAAGACCTCATCGGTACGGCACAGACACGCTTACACACAGACACGCACGCTCACTCCAACTCACACACACAAAACAGAAAACAGACAGACACACAGTTGTGACTGATGACGAGATGGTTGGCCCTTCTGACCGTTTCCTGATGCCCTGCTCTGCCCTGGCAGGAAGCTATGCCATGCGGGACCTGGTCAGCAACCTGCCCAGCGGGCAGCAGAGACCCGCCAAGAACTTGGAGGAGGACACGGTGGTGGCCATCCTCAACACCATCCACGAGATCGTGACCGACAGCTCGGAGAACGCCCGCTCGCTCATCCAGGCCCAGGCCATCGAGAAGTTGGTGGCCATCAACAGGACCAGGTAGAGGATGGGAGGGAGGGGCAGGGGCAGGGGGAGGGAGGGGTAGAGGGAGGGGTAGAGGGAGGGGTAGAGGGAGGGAGGGGGAGGGGCAGAGGGAGGGAGGGGTAGAGGATGGAAGGGGCAGTGGGAGGGGTAGGGGGAGGGGCAGAAGGAGGGAGGGGGAGGGGCAGAGGGAGGGAGGGGGAGGGGTAGAGGATGGAAGGGGGAGGGGCAGGGGTAGAGGGAGGGAGGGGTAGAAGGAGGGGGAGGGGTAGAGGGAGGGGGAGGGGTAGAGGGAGGAGGAGGGGTAGAGGGAGGGAGCGGGAGGGGTAGAGGGAGGGGGGGGGGGACGCAGCATAACTTGTCAAAGTTCTGCATGCGCTTGCACTTGAACTTGAATTATTTAGCACCTTTTCATCCAAAGCGACGAACAAGTTGTGCACATAAAATTGCTTTACTGTCGCTTTGACTATTGTAGTGCACCACTGAAATCTGTCATCATCAAACAATTGTCACAAACAGACCATTGAGTTCAGTCGTTTCATATTAAAGCCATACATTTATTCAATTGATTCAAATGCATTTTCACATCTTATATTTGTTGCTACTCTGAGGTCATTGATAGGAAGGGATGCCATTAGCGGTGTGTGGATGCTTACCTGCATGTGTGCCAGCCTAAAGCCTCTACTCATCACAAAGCCTTCTTATTAGCTTGACCTTGAATGTCTATTAGCGACATCCTGTTAATAATATTCATGGTGGAGTTTCAGATGTGTCACTAAAAGACTATGATTACCAGCCAGCTAGTGCCTGACTACATTGCAGTAATATATGTCAAATCTCAGCCTCTCTGTAGTGTCATGGGGCTGTCAGCCGAAGGCTGTCTTGACTCTTTGAGGCCGAGCGCACGGCTGTTGCTCACGGTTACACTGTATTGCACACTGAAGTTCAGTCAAAGATTTTGTGGAATTATCTATTGACATTCAAAACATCGGTACAGAGTAGCATCAAAACCACCCAGGATACAGGATCTGTTTTGAAAGCTGGCCCAAAACCACTGGTCCTATAAGACTGGCGTCCCGTGGGTCTGAACAAGCCTGCTTTATTTAATACCAAGTAGATGTGTGTTCCTCGACCCTTGAGATGCAGACTGAGATTGACTTTGAAGTGCTAAACCCCCCATAAATTAATTAACACTGCAACTTGGGAGAAGCTAATGAAAGGAAGTGTGCAGCTCTCAAAGCACGTGTTAAAGGCTATCCCTTTGAGCTCCGCCTGGGAATAGATGGCTTAGTATGTCAGATTAATTGTGTTAGGACCCCACTAGCTATGCTGCCACTGTGGAGGCTCTCGTTCCCCACGCTCCGTTACTTGTGGTTCTTCTTTTGCTTCTTTCCTCACCTTCTTCCTCTCTGCCTCCCCTCCTTGCTTCTATTATTCCTTTCTTCCCCCTTTCCTCCTTTCTACCCTTTACCCTTCCTTAATTCCTTTCTTTCTTGGCTATTTTCACCTTCCTTCATTTCTTCCTTCAGCCAATCACCACGGGAGACGAAGGCAGCATCGCACGTGCTCCAGACAGTGTGGAGTTACAAGGACCTCCGGAACGCCCTGACCAAGGACGGCTGGAACAAGAGTCACTTCCAGGTAGGGCCGTCATCAACCTTAACCCCCAAACATGTCTCTCTAGATTCCCATAACCTTTATTTACAATCTTTGGTTAGTTCGGTGTCAGCTTGTACTTAAAAAGCCGTGTCGTGTCGTTCATCCTTCTCACTCAAACCTTTATGGTGTGCTCCTACTTGCCTCCCCACATTAGCCCACAGCTGCTGCGGTCCCCAAAGCAGCCAAGAACGGCAAACCGGGCTACGACGACACCACCCTACCCCTGATGGAGAAGAACCAAGGTCAGTCCCGCGCGGCAGGCGAGGCTGGCGATCCCCGGGGGCCTACCCAGGAAGAGATTACTGGGCTTCCTGTTTAGTGTTTTGGTTGTTGAGGTGCTCCTCCGCCTGTGCTCAGTGTGCGCCCTCACTCGCTCTCGATCCCGACAGCTCCCCTCCCCACGCCAAACGCTGCCATGTCTGGTTATGGGATTCATTCTCCTGACATTGGCCTGGTGTGCTTTGGAAAACCATCCATTTCTACCAAAGTTGATGTTAGATATGTTTGAAAAAGCGCGGTGTGCTTTAAACAAAGGTTTGTTGTAATCGCTTGTTGAGTAAGATTCTTTCAAAGACAGAAGTGCTACGGTGGCCCTCAAAGACCAAACATCTCATTGACAGAGGAGTCAGGAGTCCCAACAGCATTTTCTCAACTTTATTTTCTCCAGCCATGTGTACCATATCCACATCAAGTGCGCTTGGCTTTTTCCTTGTATTGTCAGCTTTCCTGGCTGGCAGGCGGTGGCAGAGAACGACAGAACAGTGTGTGTGCTGTTCCTCGTACAAACACGATATGATAAATGCTTTTCAGGCACGCAGAAATGTGGCAGTGGTGATGTGGTACCTATGGACGAACTTGGTCCAGGTAAGACAGAGTTTCCATGTCTTCTAAACTAAGACAGAGCAAAGCTGTCTTCTGTCAAAGCTGTCTTCTGTCAAACAGAATGCCACATTTCTACATGAACGCTCTCAACCAAAAGTATCAAGTATCTGCTTTATTGATGCTGTAAGACCCCTCTCTTCATAAGATGTTTGTGTATTAATGGCCATTTATCAGAACAGAACTATGAAAGGTTTTGGTGAGACAAGTTTGCTGATATCCGTCCTGCTAGCTGAGGAGATGCTGGGCACCAGGGTGTGTTCAGTTGTGATTGTAGCATCCTGTCACATGGTGTGGCGTGCGGAGCACTTCCTGTCTCTTTCGACGCCCGTTCTCAGCCAACCGCATCTGATACCTGGGACTAATGAGGGCTCAGTCTGACCTTTGACCCCCCCCCCCCCCATTTAGATGGTTACTCCACCATTGACCAGAGAGACAAGGACTGCAAGTACAAGCCTGTAGATGGTTCAGTGGACCTGACAGAACGGGAACCATTAAAGGTAAACTTGACCTGTCACACACACGCACAACACACACACACACGCACACACTCACCTGCAACTGTCCAAAGGGCAATTATGGATTCTAGAAACAGTTTATCTCTATAATACCTCTCTCTTTCTCTTTCTCTCCCTCTCTCTCTCTCTCTCTCTCTCTCTCTCTCTCTCTCTCTCTCTCTCTCTCTCTCTATCTCAAAACCCAATTTCCCATTTGAGAAACGGCTCTAATCGATTCCTTGAGGAGATGTTTTCATGCTATCTAATTGTTGCTGCTCACCACGGGCAGCCCCACTGTGCTGGCCAAAGATGACACCCTGCTAGATAATGACATTGAAGCTTTGAAGATTGTAAAGTAATTAACACATCTCCGTCTAGTCCACTCCAGGACGAGGCCCTGTCTGGCTCAGGGAGAGAGGGCTGGGCTGCCGGCTCTATGTTCAGCTCACAGAGCAGAGAGTGTCTCTTACATTTTAGCTCGAGGAGAAAATCCAACGTTTGTCTTCAAGAGGATGTCCTCTAACGAAGCTCAGATAGATGACCGTGCCAAATAAGATATCGAAGCCCAAAAGTCCCCATCACGTTTTTTTGGTCCTTATTTGATGCTTCTATCCTTTTATGACTCATGAATGGTGTTCATTAAAGTTCAGATGTAATCGGTCCCTGAAGTCACGGCTTGGACAGTCCCTTAACTCAGAACTCACACAGTCCAGCTCGGAAAAGTGACAGTCATTTCCCCAGGAGGTCACACATCTCTCCTCAGTCTGTTTGATGTAATCCTCAGTAAGCAACCAGCTTCTCCATTTCTGAAAAGACCCCTTAAACAGGACCTTCTACCCAGAATGCAACTGGCTGTTGAAAACCGCTTTTGTCCCCCTCTCCCCTGTTCTTTGCATGTATTGTTTGCTGTTTTTATGCTACTTGACATGACTCTTTTATGACCGACGAAGAACTAACACTCTTCTTCTAATCTTTGATTGCCTCGGCTCTGTGTGACAACTATATTGACCTCGTTGTTTTGCCCTTTAACCCCTTCCCTCCTCCCGTTGCTGCAGAATGACACAAATAGGACACACTATATAAGGAGTAACAGGCCTACGGTCAGTCTGGTGGACGATGTTAAACCCCAGCCTGTTGACTCCTGGGTCTAAATGCATGCATGGTAGGTCTGGAATGTTTTGGTTTGTGTTTTCTGTTGTTCCCTCCACCCCTTCCCTCCCCATCACAGTCCTCTGTTTGTTTGCCCTGTTCCGCATTTCCTGTTTATCCCTCACCCGTGTCGCTCCTGTGCGTGCCTCCTGGCTCCTCCTGCCGACCCGGAGTATTTAGCTTGTGACAGATGAGAGGACATAAGAACATAGCAGGGTCTGCTTCTCTGAAAGCTCTCGTTTAATAGGAATGCAGCGCCAGTCTGCTCAGACTCCCTCAGCGCTTTTTACGCCAAATTGTTGTAAATGATGAAAGGGGAGCGAACGTTAAAGCACTTGAGATGGGAGAACGGGGGGGTTCATATTCAAACACACGCACGTCTGGATCCCGCACACACACACACACACACACACACACACAGAGATGTAGGCTTAATAAAAAGGAACAGAGAGCACAGTGTGTTCCCTATCTCGGTCAGCTCTGTATTCACCGCGCACCCTTTTCCCTGGGACGAAGCAGAGCAAATCTCCACCCGATAAATAATGTATGTCTGGAAGAACAGACGCACACGCACACGCCAGGCCGCACACACACACACACACACAAACACACACACACACGCACGCACACCTCTAGGCTAGCTACTCTGGGTTAGCCTCCCCGCGCTTTCATTTCTCTTTAGCTTTCCATCTCTCTTCCCCCTTCTCTCTCCACTCATCCCCTCCTGTGGCTCCCGAGTCTCTGAGCACACACCGTGATCGTCCACCTCTGTAAGGTCTGCCCGGGGCCACCGGTTCCCATCTTTGTCACATGATCATCTTCACCTCATCCTCGTGACATCTTTGACACGCTGCGATCGAGTCGCACGGGTTGCGATCCCTCAGTAGGCTTTGGGACGCGTGGGGCCCTGCCTTGCACTCACACTACTGTGATCATTTGGTGCTTAATGAAAAGAGAGGCTGCTGTACATAGTGCATCTGTCATTCTTAACTTATCTTAACCTGATCAGGTGGCACATAAGGTGAGTACTATAGAATCCTTATTGATCAAGGTATTAAATTGTAACTCATTTTACTGTGCTAACCAAGCGTGCGATCTGCAGCCATTCCCATTATCATACAAACTAGCTCATCAAAGCCTCATAACTGTCCATCTCACATCTGAAATATCAACTGTACCGCATGCGACAATACATCATTTGTTTGTGCATTTGTGCAATCATCGCATTGTTCGTGTGTAGTCACGGAGCGTAAATCCTACATCTTATTGTTAAGCTCAGTGTGCGACGCCGTTGCGTTAGTGTGGCGTTTCTCCCAGTCCTGATAACGAAGGTCCCATTTGTGTTCCAGGATTAATCACAACAGCGTCCTGACATCTCACCCAGACCAGGATCTCACCACTGCCATCACACATGTCGGCTCGTCAGCAGACTTTGTAAAGGGCAGAGAGGAAAAACAAGCTCAACGAAATACACCACCATCCAGCAGGCCGACGTTTCATGCTTTTCAGTAAAAAGAAAATGATGAAAAAAAAGTGACATTCGCACACAAAAAAACCCAACAAAAAACAAACTAAAGGGGACTACTTCTTTGAGTACTACTTATCATATCTACATTCCCACAGGACATGATGTGTAACCTGACAGCATGGACTCTCGTAGAGCTCTGGTGGGTGAAGTAATGGAGATAGTTCTGGAAGAAACTGTGTGTGCGTTAAGCCGGAGAACAGAAGGTGACGGAGAGAGGGGAAAGGATGTGTCTTTGGAAAGAAGACGGGGGGAGGGTAACAGACTAAATTAATGTAATTTTAACTTTATTTTCCCAAATGCGCTTAGATTGGTTTTCTATGTTCTTTTGCGTTTGTTTGTTGGGTTGTTATTGGGGCTTTATTGATTCTGTTTCTGTTGACAACATAATTTTTCATCAGTTTTTTCTTTTCTACCGGGGTTGAAGGAGCGTGGACTGGTGTGGTGAAAGGTTTCTGAAGGTTGGTTTGGTTTGAGTGTAGGAAATGAGAAAGTACAAGGACACTGGAGCGAGAAAAACGGGGGGAAAAAAAGAGAGATTTTCAGCCGTCAGAATGGGCAAATCTGTTAACACGCTGTTGCTCTCATAAACCTATATTGAATACAATGTTTCACTGTGTTTCATAAAGTGCACTGAAGTTGTGTTTGTTCAAAGTATCGGTTTTCTGTTGGGTGCTATCCACTTCAAAACGCCAAGTGACTGAAGCATGACGCGTGCAAGTTGTGTCTGAGGTCAGGAGAGGTACAGAGAGTGTACTGTGGTCATGTGGTTACACTGTGGTTGTTCACAACACATTTCCAAGCAAGGTTGAACAAAGAAAAGAAAACCATTTAGAAGAGATATTGACTGAGTAGATATTCCAAGGTGGATCCCGTTTGATGAAGATATCTGAGTGTACCTGTTGGTTGCTGTTTTTCATGGATATGTATTAAAGGTCAAGAGGATATAAGACATTTTGTTTATAAATGATGCTCTTAGAGAAAGTCAATGGGTTATGTGGTAAAGGCTAGATTAAAAGCATTTTATATTTTTGTTGGTTTTATACACATGTATATTAGGTTCATAAAGAGAAAAAAATAAGAAAAAAAGAAATCCAATGTACAAACTAGTTGTGTATTCATAACGGGTTGTTTGCAAAGCACATTCGTTTGATAAAAAAATTGCCGTCTTTGTAAACAGAAATAACCACATAACTTGAGTGTGTATCAAATCTGTAGAGTCATGCTGATGATCACCTATTTATATTTTGTACTGTCAAGAGTAAAAAAAATATCTTCAGCTTTCTTTCTAAAGATGATAAATACACATTGAAGCGATGATCTGGTGTTTTATGAGATTAGAGAGAGAGAGAGAGAGAGAGAGAGAGAGAGAGAGAGAGAGAGAGAGAGAGAGAGAGCAAACGACCGGGATCGACAGCAGATTGAAGGCAGTGTTACAATTCCCTTCTTTTCCACCGCAGTTGTGTGCTCTTGCTGACAACCTAAAATGTGCTTTGCTTTTGCTAATGCATCTTTAAGAAATATTTGAAGCGAGCATGAAAACGATGTACAGATGTTTATATCCTTGTTCTTTCGAAGTGCCAGTTTATTTTTGTGGTGTAATTGGATATTGAGTTCATTCACATTTAGAGAGAGAGCAAAGAGACAGTTACTTATTAACGGTTAAAGAATACATTTGTACAGTTCAAACGATACAAGATAAGTTTGATCCTTGAATTCAAATGTTCATATAGTGACAGTTGAGAGGCAGAAAACTGACCCTGTGTAGTTGTTGCCACTGTCTGAAAAGGGACTAGGAGAGGGAAACTTAACTTCACCCAAGTTTAAAAGATTTGTTTGTAGTTTTAAAGGTCCAAGTGGACAGCCCCCCCCCCCCTCCCCTATGCTCCCCCCCAACCCCTGCCCAACTCTCCAACCCCACCCATTTCCTCCACCCCTACAAGGGTCGGATGGGGGGAAGGAAGGGGGCCTCCCTCCCAGCTTCACTCATACATCAGCTCCAGTAGGCGAAATGGCATGTGCCTGCGTTAAAGTCTGATTTTCTTTGTGACGTGACTTTATAAAGCTTGCATATTTTACACAGTGTTTACAAAGACGTATGTGATTTGAAATAAAGAATAAACCTACATGTATGAACTTTGATTTTCAGAGAATAATATTGTTATAGGCCCCCCAGCATACTGTCCTGTAAGTGTCCTCTGAAGTGTGCCGCTGCCTTTCATTGGACAATTTAACCCTTGCAACAAAGAACCATAAATGTGCATAAGACTGTCTGTTCCTGGCTGCAATTTGCGGTACCACAACCAAAAGACCTGGTGTTGAATCAGTGTAAAAGAACAAAAGCTGAATCCAGGGGCTTGTTTTATGGATGTACTCCTTCTTGTACATGTACAAAACAATATGTCTATTGTTCTGTGAAAGGCCACATGAAAAGATGGACGGAAAACGGATTCAAGACTTACCCGTGTAGATATCACTGGTTCAAGACCTTCAAAATAAAGTAACTGTAATACTCAGTAGCAAATGTGTTTGTAACTATCATGTGCCTTAACCTTTTCCATGGTAGAATAAATAACAAAGTGTGTTTTATATAACGGTATCCCTCCTGTGGTCTCTCGTCTCCTCTCCATCCTATCTACTCTACATCCCTTCTTTCTTTACATCTGTCCTCTACATCCCTTTTTTCTTTACATCTGTCCTCTACATCCCTTCTTTCTTTACATCTGTCCTCCACAGAAAGGTTTGTACCCTTTACTGGGTCCCTCCTTTTCCTCTCATGTCCCACAGTCAAACATCCACTCACTCTGTCCTCAGTGTAGTCTAGACTGTTGGTGGTTTTGTCTTGTATTACATTGTATTATAAACTTTAAAAGATAGACACTCAAAATGGTTTGAATTCCTAGCAGAGTAAGTTGTTAATGCTTTCGTAGCGCAGAAGCGATGCCACAGTGACAGAATGTATTATGTTAATTTTACTAATGCCCAGAGGCAAGTATTACGCGTGTGAAAATAACAGAAAAATAATGATTTGTAGAGTATACATTTGGTGTGTTTTCAATAAATCATGCCTGGAAAGATGTTACTGTCTGTCTTTTTTATGTTAGTAATCAGACTCCATTAGTAGTCCATAAATTTCAACACTGACTGTTATAAGTGATCAGAAAATGATCCACCTCATAACATAATGGGCCAGATCAAAGGACCCCAATACACTGAAGTGGTAGATGTGAAAGCTTTCAAAGATTTAGGAATTAATGTTGTGAGAAGAGCTCAGTGTTAGAGCATTTGCAGTAAACATTTCTGCAAATGAATTCTGTTTCTAAAATTGTGTTGTATTATGGCTCAGACTGGCAATAAAATAGTAAAGTTATTTGAATTTTTATGATCATTGCATGATTTTGTGATTAGTTGATCATGATTATGACCATAATAAAACACAGGACAAAGAATTTTGACATAAATACCGTTAGTATAGTGTTCTGCTGGGTCATGTTACTGCACGTGCACGCAGGTGTTGTGCCAAGGCACTTATCCCCGCCAGGATTTGCATCCACTGGCCGCGGCATTGCGCGTGCACTCAGAGAAGCAGAGTTTAACTGCTGCAATTCGAATTCACCTCTTAAATGGAACAAATAGCGACGTGGAAGACTCAACAGGGTTTTCCAAAGTAATAAGGATGACATAATTACCCAACCATGAAATGCACCCACCTCTAATGTCTGTTCTGTATATCCCAGTATCAAATGAGTCTTACTGTACACTCAGGAAACTAATATGAGTAACCAGAGTAAGTTTCAGGCATGTAACACTTTCAAAGTCAGAGTTGGCAAGGGGTATATTTTGTGTACCTAAAATACAGGTACATTTTCTCTGAAATGTCTCTAAACATGTATTTCTTTGTGACTGCATGTTCAAGTTACATTTGTAATAACATACCTAAAACCTTACACTAGACCTACATTTAAAACTTTAAATAAAGATATTCTACTGTAAAGAAAAGTAAGAACTAAAAATGTAATTAAACAGCACGTTGGGTAAGTTGTCAGAACGTGTGACCCCACTGAAAATGTTCAATAAAAAGAGTTAAACTTCCATATGATGTTTGGGGGTAGTTAAGTCATCCCTTCACACTAATTTGGACACGTGTTTTCTTATTCGGAGTCATCACGGAGCCAGTACCACAGAGGTCACCAAATCTGATGGCCGTTAGAATGTGTGACCCCACTGTGACTGCTCAATAAAAGCAGTTAAACTTCATAATGCTGTTTGGGGGTAGTTATGTTATCCCTTCACACCAATCTGGAACCATATTTTCTGATTTGGAGCCATCACAGAGCCAGTACCACAGAGGTCACCATTTCTGACAGCCGTCAGAATGTGTGACTCAAAAAAAAAGATCAAAATAACATGTGACCCCACCGTAACTGCTTTCAAAAGGAGATAAGACTTCAAACAATGATTTGGGGTAGTTATATCATCCCTTCACACTATTCTGGAACCATGTTTTCTGATTTGGAGCCATCACAGAGCCAGTACCACAGAGGTCACCATTTCTGACAGCCGTCAGAATGTGTGACCCAAAAAATAAACCTCCAACTAATGTGTGACCCCACCGTAACTGCTTCTAAAAGGAAATAAAACTTCAAACAATGGTTTGGGGTAGTTATATCATCCCTTTACACTAATCTGGAACCATATTTTCTGATTTGGAGCCATCACAGAGCCAGTACCACAGAGGTCACCATTTCTGACAGCCGTCAGAATGTGTGACCCCAAAAAAAAGATTGAAATAACGTGTGACCCCACCGTAACTGCTTCCCAAAGGAGATAAGACTTAAAACAATGGTTTGGGGTAGTTATATCATCCCTTCACACTAATCTGGGACCATATTTTCTGATTTGGAGCCATCACAGAGCCAGTACCACAGAGGTCACCATTTCTGACAGCCGTCAGAATGTGTGACCCAAAAAATGTACCTCCCAAAATTGTGTGACCCCACCGTAACTGTTTCCAAAAGGAGATAAAACTTCAAACAATGGTTTGGGGTAGTTATATCATCCCTTCACACTAATCTGGAACCACATTTTCTGATTTGGAGCCATCACAGAGCCAGTACCACAGAGGTCACCATTTCTGACAGCCGTCAGACTGTGTGACCCAAAAAAAAGATCGAAACAATGTGTGATCCCACCGTAACTGCTTCCCAAAGGAGATGAAACTTCAAACAATGGTTTGGGGTAGTTATGTCATCCCTTCACACTATTCTGGAACCATATTTTCTGATTTGGAGCCATCACAGAGCCAGTACCTCAGAGGTTACCATTTCTGACGGCCGTCAGAATGTGTGACCCCAAAAAAAGATCGAAACAATGTGTGGTCCCACCGTAACTACTTCCCAAAGGAGATAAAACTTCAAACAATGGTTTGGGGTAGTTATGTCCTCCCTTCACATTAATCTGGGACCATATTTTCTGATTTGGAGCCATCACAGAGCCAGTACCACAGAGGTCACCATTTCTGACAGCCGTCAGAATGTGTGACCCCAAAAAAAAGATCGAAATAACGTGTGACCCCACCGTAACTGCTTCCCAAAGGAGATAAAACTTCAAACAATGGTTTGGGGTAGTTATATCATCCCTTCACACTAATCTGGAACCTTGTTTTCTGATTTGGAGCCATCACAGAGCCAGTACCACAGAGGTCACCATTTCTGACAGCCGTCAGAATGTGTGACCCAAAAAATAAACCTCCAAAAAATGTGTGACCCCACCGTAATTGCTTCCAAAAGGAGATACAACTTCAAACAATGGTTTGGGGTAGTTATATCATCCCTTCACACTAATCTGGAAACATATTTTCTGATTTGGAGCCATCACAGAGCCAGTACCACAGAGGTCACCATTTCTGACGGCCGTCAGAATGTGTGACCCAAAAAATAAACCTCCAAAAAATGTGTGATTCCACCGTAACTACTTCCAAAAGGAGATAAAACTTCAAACAATGGTTTGGGGTAGTTATATCATCCCTTCACACTAACCTGGAACCATATTTTCTGATTTGGAGCCATCACAGAGCCAGTACCACAGAGGTCACCATTTCTGACAGCCGTCAGAATGTGTGACCCCCAAAAAAAGATCGAAATAATGTGTGACCCCACCGTAACTGCTTCCCAAAGGAGATAAAACTTCAAATGTGACACTAGAAAGATATTTGTGGGTTATAGGAAAAGTCAATAGGCCAATGTAATGATCTAATAAAATTGTTGTTGACTAGACATGGTTAAACGTTTTTTGTTTGTTTGTTTTCTATAAGGCCCAACGTCTCTGGCCCAGCCTAATGGTTAGGTTTCGAATCATTAGGCTACCATTTCAGGACAAATGTCAGTTGATCACTTTTATGAGTTGAAAAATAAATGTTTGGAAATGTTTTAATTAGACCTAGTCTCATGGTCTAGTAGCCTAGATAGAACAGATTAATGTTAGCTTTCAGGTCCTCAGTTGATCCATTATTAATGTTTGTGAGTTCCTGCATATTGATTTTATTTGTGTGCTGTTGATAGTGTATTATTGTAACCTGTTGAATTTATGAAACCAGAATTTGATTCTGTAAAATATTACTAAAATGTATTCCTGCTGAAGCCCTTATTTATCTTAGTCAATAGTCTAAATATGATGTTTGTTTACGAAATAATAAGTTAAATATAACCAAATCAGAAGATAACACATAATGCACAACCTAAAGATATTTTTTTTTTAATGTTTAATTATTGTTCAATACATTAATCTACATCCATGATTCTGTGTCCCAAATTACCAAACAAGTTGCTTAAAATTCGTTTTTCGTATCTCATCCAGCAAATGATGTTAGTGCAAATGTGTTTCGATTGGAAATAAAAAGTCAACGTCATACTGTTTAAATATTGATTATATTCGAAAATAATAAGGGTAGCTTATTCCCAACACCAAAAATACTCTTTTTTATCAGGCACATCGCAGGACACGTAAGAACTCAGTCAAGGTCCTTTCGTAATAACAACATGGCAGCCTTCTGTAGGAGCAAGCACCGGTGGAAACGCAATACTTACTTTCAAATTATAACAAGAAACTTAACAGGTATCGTGCTACTTATCTGATCATTGCAGGCACACACAAGACTCACATAGCATGAACTAAATGAATTACGGTCCAGTCTGTGACATTACTGGCCTTGGCGCAGCTGAATCCCTGATAGTGTTTCGTTACATCTACCTACTGAAGGAGAGACTGTAGCACAGTTGCATTATGTGTTGGAGCCCTTGCGTTGTCTAGCTAGGTAGTGCATTGATATAGACCAAAAAAAGCTCAAATGTAATCATACTTTTTGTTTAACGGAAAACATAATCGCTAGGTCTGCTATTTACGGTTTACGGTATGTGTGTTTCTTCACCTAGGGAAATTTGACTATGACCTCGTTGTTATTGGTGGTGGGTCTGGGGGTCTAGCGTGCTCAAAGGAAGGTGAGTTTTTACCTTTAGCAAGCCTCAACAGTAATTGATTTAGTCTGAAGTTTCCTCGACTTGTTATATTGGGCAGTTGCTTGTAGAGGTGAATTGTCTGCATACGTAGCCTTGTTTAGTTTATGGATGTATAACTAACCAACTAGCATTGGTACTTTATTTACATTTTTACAGCTGCTCAGTTGGGACAGAAAGTTGCTGTTTTGGACTATGTGGAGCCATCTGTCAAAGGTAGAGATCTAAAGCCAACTTACCTGTATAACAGAGGATTAAAAAACAAACTATTTGATTAAAACATTACAATATACAAGCGTTTAAACTGAACTCAAAAGGTGGTATGTTAATGTATCCTATCCAGGCAGTAAGTGGGGCCTTGGTGGTACGTGTGTCAATGTGGGCTGCATTCCCAAGAAGCTCATGCATCAGACAGCTCTGTTGGGGTCGGCTGTGGAGGACGCCAAGAAGTATGGCTGGAAAATCCCAGGCCCTGTTTCACATGACTGGTAAGACTCGAGATGAGGAAACAAGAAAAATGTTGTCGCCTGATTTGTAGAGTTGTGAGCTTAAGTGTTTTGACTGAACGATGCTATCTAGTGGTTCTCAGTGGTGCTGCTTGAAAAACTATTTTCAAGGTGATTTAGCGTCTGGGTGTCCTGAAGTAGTCTAATCATAGTTCATTAAAGAATACTACAGGACAGTACTTTTAGAAGTGCTCTTGACTGAATTGTGAGTCCGCACAAGAATAGCAGAAGCCTACAAACGTGTGTGTGTGTGTGTTCCTAGGCCTACCATGGCAGAGGCTGTGCAGAACTATATCAGGTCTCTAAACTGGGGCCACCGTGTCCAGCTACAAGACAAGTAAGTGACTCATATCTATCATAACTAAGTGACTCTTTTATCTATCATAACTAAGTGACTCTTTAATCTATCATAACTAAGTGGATGTCGTAAAGGGGCAGTTGAAGACAGAGTCAATTGTCAAGTGAGGAAAAAAAATAGTCGAGGATAGTATGCTGAATGAATTCCCTGAGGACAAACAGGTGTTGACCTGTGCGTATGTGCCCACACTTCCTTAACAGATGTGCTGGTTGTGCAATAGGATTGCTCACATCTAAATCCAGCACTTGACAGCCCATCAGCGCTCCACTGGGCCTGCCCTTGGCCAAAAGCTGCCTTTGAGTAAAGATCTTGAAAGTTTAACTGAGTTGAATTTGTTCAACTCACCCCACAGCATAAATACTGCCCTGCCGCGCCATAGAAAAGCTAGCTCTTTGGTAGTGTAGCTGACTGAAGAAGTGTTTAAGGCGGTTGTTGCGTGCGAGGGCCAGGAGTCCCCTGAATTCGAACCCCGGTGCGGCCAGGACATGAGGAAGGGTGTCCTGACAGCGATGCGGCAGCGACTCAGATGTGTTGTCTGTGCCATGCAGGAAAGTGAAGTATCTGAACCTCAAGGGGCGCTTGGTGGACCATCATACCGTCAGCGGGTTGACCAGAGCGGGGAAGGAGGTAATCCACATTGGCAAAGGCAAAATAACGTCTTTGTGTTCTTCCTGTGTTTTGAATGGACATGAACGTTGACACATAATGCTTCTGTGTCTTGGCCTTGTGTCCTGGTTGAACTCCATGGGATTCCCTTCCACTCCCCGGTCTCACAGACGATCCTCACTGCGAGGAACATTGTGATTGCAACTGGTGGAAGGCCAAAGTACCCCACACATGTGAGTGTCTTGGCCTCCAAGCTGACTCTCTCCCTCTCCGTCTCCCTCCCTATTTATCACTCTTCTCTCTCTCCCTCTTACTCTGTCTCTGCCTTTCTCTGTCTCTGCCTCCCTCTTTCTCTTTTCGTCCTTCTGTCTCCCCCCCTCTTCCTTCCTCCTTCTCTCTTTTCTCCCTCCCTCCCTCCCTCCCTCCCTCCCTCCCTCCCTCCCTCCCTCCCTCCCTCCCCTGGCTCCTGTCTGTGTAGTGGCCTTGCAGGGTAGACAGGTGAGTGGGAGAGGCCGCCTGGCAGAAGCTCCCTGGCTGCTGTCTGTGTAGTGGCCTTGCAGGGTAGACAGGTGAGTGGGAGAGGCCGCCTGGCAGAAGCTCCCTGGCTGCTGTCTCGACCAGCCTCCCTGTAGGGACAGAGCAGGCTCTGGCTCACTGCCCAGCACAGCTGACCTTTAGCACCGCTACATTCAATGACGATGATGATGATATGAACTGTTCCAGGTCCCTGGGGCAGTCGAGCATGGCATGACCAGCGATGATATCTTCTGGCTGAACGAGTCCCCTGGAAAGACGTGAGAAGCCCGCTCTTACACACACACACCTACACACCACACAGACACACCCTACACTCACATGCACACACACCACACACATATGCGCACACACACACACACACACACCACACGCTCACACACCGCACACAACATTTGATGTACCTTTCCCAAATTGTTGCTCGCCTAACTCACTTGCGTAAAGCTGCTCTTTGGTCTTTTCACCACTTGGGGGCGATATGCATTCATTCACAGTCACATGTCTAGCCCTCTGCAGATTCCTTTGTGACAGGGCGTTCTGAAACAGTCACAAACACACGCACTAGAATGCACCCAAAATGCTTTGCAGGGAACACTGAATTATCCACTCAAGGAGCACTTGAGTCTAGGAAGCCCTTTCATGTGAGAGGTGCTGGAAGTGTGCCTCACTTCCTGCCCCGAGGCTGGCAGAGCATGTCATTAGCGCTGGTGTTAGCCAGCAGCTAGCCCTCCTCCTCCTCCTCAGTGGATCCCTGGCAGGGTGCTTCTGTTTGGCAGTGTTGTTGTTGTGCCGGGGAGCTGTCAGCACTGCAGGTGTGTGTGTGTGAGGTGCTGTGGAGGCTGACAGGCGTAGGTTGTCGACGACGACCCCAGGAGAGAGACGTGTGTCTAGCAGGGTCCGGGAGCCTGCACCCACCTGAGTGACTCACTCACTCACACACACACACACACCCGGGGGGGCGCGGGCAAGACCGAGGCTGCCATCCCCACGGCAAAGAGACGGCTCACCGAGTGAGCGCGTGGTAGCGCAGAAGAACAACGGCGCGTGTAGGAGATAGTGGAGGAGGTGTTGCCACGCAGACGGCCAGACAACAACAAGATGTTGTTCAAGGACTCCAAGCCTCCGGTCGGAGCTGGGCCAAGCAGTCTGCCCATGTTAATCTCCCTTCTGGGGTCTTCTCTTTATGTGGCCATGGGCTTTGACTCCCAGACCGACACGGAGGAGGTACCTGGTTCACACATCCTCTATCACTGGTCTACACGGCTGAAATGACTGCTCAAGGTCCCTCGAAGATTTAACGGTACCAAAGCCTGTTTATGCAACCTGCCAAGCTCGGGCAGGAGTTCAGGACTGATGTGGAATCAATGTGTCCACTCCCCTAGAAGTATCCAGGCCTTTCTA
This sequence comes from Hypomesus transpacificus, assembly GCF_021917145.1. Classification (NCBI taxonomy): domain Eukaryota; kingdom Metazoa; phylum Chordata; class Actinopteri; order Osmeriformes; family Osmeridae; genus Hypomesus; species Hypomesus transpacificus. The sequence continues at coordinate 78,434 of NW_025813837.1, read as the reverse complement.
AGAAGTACTGCCATGGTCTGACTCAACAAGGAGTCAGGTGGCTGAGCTGTTAGGGAGTCGGGCTAGTAATCTTAAGGTCGCCAGTTCGATTCCCGGCCGAGCCAAATTACGTTGTGTCCTTGGGCAAGGTACTTCACCCTACTTGCCTCGGGGGAATGTCCCTGTACTTACTGTAAGTCCCTCTGGATAAGAGCGTCTGCTAAATGACGAAATGTAAACAAGGACTGTCCTGTGTCCTTCTTTTACACGGTACAGTGGTGTAGGTATGGGATGGGTGTAACACATGAGAGCATTTGATCGCGGGTTCGAATCCCGTCCGCGACTTAAGAAGACCTTATTACCGTGTCTCTGTCTCCGTGAAGACTGCCTCCCTGCTTTCTGCTTCAGTGGGGGCTGAAGAGGACGACAAATCGTGCTTTCCACCGCTGACGGCTGGAGCCGTTCCCCATGCTCCCCCACTGCACGGCCGTGAGAGAGAACAGAGAATGGCGACAGACCGAAGCGTATAGCCCAGGCACGAGGACCCAGAAGAAGGAGAGGAATCGGGAAGCTCCCATCCTAATCCCTCCGAAAGCCGCTGCACAATGGGCACTAAGTGCAGCTGTCCGTTAGGTGGTCCAGGGGAGCAGAGAGCCTTCGGTTAGTGCTTCATGCTGGCCTGAGGGGGTGGGGGGGGCTTACAGGGCTGTCAGGCCCTGGTTGTGGGAGCCTTCAGGGGGGGACGGGGCCCCTCCCTGCGGGGGTACGGCATCACTCAGCAGGGCGATGTATGGACTGAGCCCTGAACATGGTAGCCCTATCCATGGGGATTAGCCTAAATGCTAGCCGTTAGCTCTGCTCGCCTTCACGGATGTCAAGGCTGGGATTAGAGGTGTGATTCACCTCGACCACACACACACATTGTCATCACTCGCTTTGCTCCCCATGTTTAGGGCTAACTGTGGCCTGTCTGGGATGAATTGCTAGAGGCTAATCAGTCATGCATTTTGTTAAAGCTAGATAGCTTAGACCTATCTTTAAGGAAGCCAATAATCAATGAATAATGCCTCTTTTTCTGTTTCCAGACTTGTAGTTGGGGCCAGTTGTATCCTTTCACCCGCCTGTCAAAGGAGCTCGGCTTGTGAACGAATCACTAGTTTGGTGACTCAAACTCTGTAATAAGCCCTTTACATGTATTGCGTTGTCTATGAAGCAATTGATTACCAAGTCAGTTCTTTCGAATCGAATCACCTTGTGACTGAGTCCAATCACTTCCTTGGTGCCTCGTACAGTTATACCCCTGTGATTCCCCCTTTGATATGTAATTTTCTTATTTTTTTTATTATTGTCTGTGAGTGACATATTTGTTAGAAATGTGGTGTGTTGTGGTCTGAAGGCCTGGGTTTTCCTTCACCTCCTGTTGTGAAGATGTGGCTCTGGAGTGTGCAGGGTTTCTGACAGGCCTGGGACTGGACACCACCGTCCTGGTCCGCAGCATCGCCCTCCGGGGGTTTGATCAGGTAACTGCACCGCCACGGCCACATTCTTAGGAATAATCTGAGTCGTACATTTCCCAGTGAGCCTGGGCCCCGAGGTCAGGGCCTGGGGTGGGAGCTGACAGGTGCCTGGAAGGCCTGCTGGTCTGGGTCTCCCCAGCTACTCTGAGGCAGGGCTGGTTGGTTTACACTCTGAACAGCCTTGCTTCTACTCTACAGCCAGACTCCCAACAACCCTCTCTCTCTCTCTCTCTCTCTCTCTCTCTCTCTCTCTCTCTCTCTCTCTCTCTCTCTCTCTCTTCTATCTCTCTCTGTCTCTTTCCCTGTCTTTCTATTTCCATCCCTCTCTCTCTCTCTCTCTCTCTCTCTCTCTCTCTCTCTCTCTCTCTCTCTCTCTCTCTCTCTCTCTCTCTCTAGCTCTCTAGCTCTATCTCTCTCTCTATCTCTCTCTGTCTCTTTCCCTGTCTTTCTCTTTCCATCCCTCCTTCCCTCTCTCTGTCTCTCCCCTCCCTCTCTTACTCTCTGTCCAGGCCGACAGCCCGAACCAGTCTCAACCTGCCAACCTGGCTTCTACATGCATGTGTCTGTGGGTGTTTGTGGGTGTAAAAAAAACAATGACAATATCCTCAAGGCTAGCAGTGGTGTTTCGAAATCAAACATCAGGCTGTGTATTCTCTTATGTGTGGCAGCAAATGGCCGGCCTGGTGACGGACCACATGCAGAACCACGGCACCAAGTTCTGCTGGAGGTCTGTCCCCAAGAAGGTGGAGCGGCTGGGCTCGGGAGAGCTGCAGGTGACCTGGACGGACAGACGGACAGGACAGGACCAGGAAGACACCTTCCAGTCTGTTCTGTGGGCCGTAGGTGTGTGTGGAGTCTGGGGAGAAGAGAGTGTGTGTGTGGGAATACACTTCCGTGTGTCTGAGAATTCGAACACAATCATGGGTGGTTCAACCACCACAAAACTAGTCAAGTTTCTGTTGATTCAGTATGATTTCCTTCATTTTAGTGTGCAGAGTTCTTGGGCCCGATGTGACCCAGTATAAGCAGATATTAGTTGAACCAGGCTTTCCTCCCCAGCCCACGGTTTCATTGTCGTCCACCCCAGAGTGCCTAGTCAGCAGATCACCTAGGTATCAAGCCCATAAACATGGCAATAAAGTGTGAGGGATGGAACCACCAGGGGAGACGTTAATCACTCCCTCTCCCCCCCAGCCAAGGGCAGGATATGCCCAGGCACAGGGTCGCCACATTCCCCCCTTTGTTCTCCCGCCCTGGGCCTTTCCTGCCCCCTCCGTGCCAGCCCTGCGGAAACCAGCCAGCCCTGCCCATCTGTCACCCCCATCCCTGTCTGCCATTCCCTGGCCTTGCCTGTCCCATCACTCCCCCCCCCTCCACTCCCCCTATACCTCCTCTCGGCCATCCTTCTCTTCTCTATTCCACCAGTATGATATATCTATCATTCCAGCAACAATGGAGGGAACATCCTCCCGCTCTCTCAACGTTCGCGTCTCCCAGGGATTCGCTTCCCTCAAAGCCGGACTCTCCGCGCCTCTCCGGCCTCCCCACAGCCGTGTGTCTGGGTACTGCCAGCCCTGGTTCTTGTGCCCCCGTGTCGTGCCCCCCCCCCCCCCCCGTGCGGCTGTGCGTGTGACACTGTCCTTGACCTCCGGAGAGAGGTCGTCGCTCATCCCTCGTCGCGTCCCCGCCGTGTCGTCGTGGCAGCTGTGCCGGCGGCGTCCTAGCGTGTCATAGCGTGCGACCGGCCGGCGAGGGTTATTTGCCCGTCTTGTACTTTTAAGGTCCTGGGCACCGGTGTGGCCCCTGGGTAGTTTATCACTCCGCAACTTGCATGTTCAAGAGCGACGACAACCCCCCAATCAGCCTGGTCCCTTTGTTGGATTGGTCGGAACCAAGACCAAGATTGATAAATCGATATTTTAGCCGTCGGGGATTATTAACCATCGACGTTTAACTCAACACAGGAAGTTAAAGTATTTAGTTACTCTGTAAGTAATGATTCTCAATTCTAATTGAGGATATTAATAGCAGTAGAGCATGTTAGCAGGAGGTTAGAGTATACGAGTCCTCTCCATGGTAACGTGTGTGACAGTCCTACAGGTTAGGGTCTTGACCGAAGGGGTTTTCCTTTTGAAGTGGAACATCTGTGAGTGCTCTGTAGTGTAGACGACCATTTCCTGCTCCGTGACCTTACACTAGAGGTCGGCCCTGCCCCTGGCCTCGGAGGAGATATAAAAGGCCAGGGGCGTCTGTGAGGCCGCTGGCTGGCCATCGGGGACCTAGTACTGTACATCCTTGTCCCTGCCTGGCCCCCCTCCACCCTTCCCATGGCCCTTCCTGCCCCGCCAGGCCAGGTGGCTCAAGGACAGATGAGGAAACAACACATTTCCTCTCTTGGTGGACCTTGTAGTCCTCTCTCTCTCTCTGTCTCTCTGTCTCTCTTTCTCTGTCTCTCTGTCTCTCTTTCTCTCTCTGTCTCTCTGTCTCTCTCTCTCTCTCTCTCTCTCTCTCTCTCTCCTCTCTCTCTCTCTCTCTCTCTCTCTCTCTCTCCTCTCTCTCTCTCTCTCTCTCTCTCTCTCTCCTCTCTCTCTCTCTCTCTCTCTGTCTCTCTGTCTCTCTCTCTCTCTGTAAAAGGGGGGTGCACTCAGGTGCAGGGATATGGCACCACGTTTTTCTGGATGTTTCCCAGCATGTCTTGCTTTTCTCTTGCTCTCGCTCACCCTCCCTGGCCCTGGCCCTCACTCCCTCCCTCGCTCTTCCTCTCCCTCGCTCTCTTTCTCCCTCCCTTTCTCACTCTCCATCTCTATTTCCCTCTCTCTCTTCCCGCCCTCCCCCTCCCTCTCTTTCCCTCACGCACAGTCACTTCCGCAGAGCCACAATAAAGAACCTCATTAAGTCATCTTCCCCTTCAGACAGGAAATGGAACAAGCCCCTGAATGACAAGCCCTTTTCGGGGGAACTGAAAATAATAATAATCTATTTCCAAAACACTCCGCTCCGCGCCTTACAGCCTTTTGTCTTTGCTCATTTGGGATCGATCTGATAAGGGCCACCCGTCTCATTTCAAGTCGCTGCCAGAGTGCATGTTGTGGCTAATTGGCTGGCCGGCCAGGACACTTCCCTCCTCACGCCACGGCGAGCTTTGTGAGGCGGCCTATCAGGGCCTCGGCTGTCACTTGCACTGTGTGGGACTCCAGCCTCCACCAGACCGCTTATCAGCTGCCCTCTGTTGTTGTGTCCTCAACACACAATGGGCAACCCCGGGCACTCCCCCAGTCCCCCAGCCCAGCCCCCCAGCCCAGTCTCATAGCCCAGTCCCCCCCCCCAGTCTCATAGCCCAGTCCCCCAGTCTCATAGCCCAGTCCCCCAGTCTCATAGCCCAGTCCGCCAGTCCCATAGCCCAGTCCGCCAGTCCCATAGCCCAGTCTCATAGCCCAGTCCCATAGCCCAGTCTCATAGCCCAGTCCGCCAGTCCCATAGCCCAGTCTCATAGCCCGGTCCTCCCAGTCTCATAGCCCAGTCCCCCAGTCTCATAGCCCAGTCCGCCAGTCCCATAGCCCAGTCTCATAGCCCGGTCCCCCAGTCTCATAGCCCAGTCCCCCAGTCTCATAGCCAAGTCCCCCAGTCTCATAGCCAAGCCCCCCAGCCCAGTCCCCCAGCCCAGTCCCCCAGTCCCATAGCCCAGTCCCCCAGCCCAGTCTCATAGCCCGGTCCCCCAGTCTCATAGCCCAGTCCCCCAGTCTCATAGCCTAGTCCCCCAGTCCCATAGCCCAGTCTAATAGCCCCGTTCCCCAGCCCAGAGGCTGAAAGAGGGCAGGATAAGGCTGGGCGACACTACTGTAGACAGTACACGGGAGAGGGAGAGAGCGTTAGCGAGATAGAGCTGGGGAAAGAGAGAGAAAGGCCGGGAGAGAGGGAAATACTGATGGAGAGAGAGAGAGACGTCAGCCAGGAGCGAGTCTAAGGAGAGAAGAAGGAGGGGAGAGAGATCTGTGTGGGTTCTGGTTGCTACAACAGAGCTGCGTTGTTGTGGGACAGGGTCAGGGGTCGGCGGCATCAGAGGTCGCCGATGGGAAAGGGGTTCATTCTCGCTTTTGGAAAAACATTTCCTTCGCTGTGGTTTGGGACAGGGCGACGTTGCCGCGTGCATATCCAGAGGAGAGCGGGTCAGATGGTATCTGGGAGGGCCGTCTGAGAGGGGAGGGAGGCCCGGGGCCTGCCTTTTCAGAACAGTGGGGCCTGTATGAGTGAGCGTGGGCCCTGCCAGAGCAGCTCTCTGGGGGGGAGCTCTGGTAATCTACCTCTCCCTCTCGTTCGACCTCCCTATCCCCCCCCCCCCCTCTCTGAGCCTCTCCTGTGACGGTTCCCTCTTTCTCTATGGCTCCCTCTCTCTTTCTCCCCCTCGTTCAGCCTCGCGTTTTCTCACCTCGTTTTTCCTCGACCCCTCTCTCCGCTCCGCGCTTTCCCGCTTTCTCGCTTTCTCGCCCCGTCCTCTACTCTATTGTCTCTCACCCATCTCTCTCTCTCTGGTTCGCTCTCTGTCGTTCTTTCTCTCTCTCTCCCCCCCACCCCTTGTCCCCCGCTCCCTACCACCCATGCTGCAGTAATGGGCCGGTCCACCGGCCCTCCAGGTCTGGCTGTAGTGGTGGGGGGAGAGGGGAAACAGAGGAAGTTGTTCCCTGGCTCCAGCCAGGAAAGGGGTCTTGGAGGGGTGGGGATGGTGTGTGTGGTGGAGGGGGGGGGGGGGGGGGGAGGGGGGTTGTTATTCTTGTTGTATGATAGCATCTACGTGGATCCCCATGGGTCCTGTGGAGAGGAGGCAGCAGTGTTTATTATGTTACCCAGGCAGGGAGAGCCGAGCCGGGGGGGAGGAGGAGCGGAGGAGGAGGGTGGTGGAGTGGAAGGAGGTTGAGGAGGGGAGGAGGAGGGTTGGGTGGCAGGAGGAGTGGTGGAGGAGTAGATGGGTTGCCACGGGCAGCAGAAGGCACTCCTTATCGCCATGGAGGCGGGGGGAGGAGGGTAGAGGGGGCGGGTGTTGACAGCATCCGTCGTCTGCGGGAGCAGGAAGTGGCAGAAGTGACATCTCGTGGACCAGGTGGTTGATGGGATGCTTATGCCCTGCCCGCCTTATTATTCACTCCTCCTAAAGACAAACCTCCACTCCCTCCCTCTCTCTCCTTCTCTCTCTCTCTCTCTCTCTCTCTCTCTCTCTCTCTCTCTCTCTCTCTCTCTCTCTCTCTCTCTCTCTCAACCCCTCTCTCTCTATCTCTCTCCCTCTACTTCCCTCCCCCAGCTGAACAGATGTTTTCTTTTCTAATTGCTGGATAAGCTCCTCTCTCCCTCTGTCTCTCTCTCTTTCTTTGTGGGACGGTAACAGAACGTGCCTTTAAAAAAAACCTGGTTGCGTGCCAGCCGAACGGTATGTGTCAAGAACACTGACCAGACCCCCCCCCCCACCCCCCACCCTCCATCTCTGTCTTTTTCTCTCTCTCCTCGGCGTGTAATGTAATATAGTGACCCTGGGTGTTTTCTCCGGTCTGGCTGCAGGCAGGGCTCCGGAGACCAAGGCGCTGGGCCTGGAGGGGCTGGGCGTGCGCCTCAACCAGGACACGGGGAAGATCCTGGTGGGCGCCGACGAGGCCACGTCCATGCCTGGCCTCTACGCCGTGGGCGACATCTGCCAGGTGGGTGCACAGGACTCCCAGAGACGCCAGGAGAGGCCTCGAGCGCACTGTGGGATAGGATGGGATTTGTTTGTTTGTTTTTCAACTGATATTCCGTCACAAGGTAGCCTGGATCAGGCTACCAAGTGGTTTGTCTGTCTGTCTGTCTACCTCTGCCTGCCTGTCTGTGCCTGTCTGCCTGTCTGTCTCTGTTAGGCTGGCAGAGACGCACGGAGCCGTTGCTAGCTGCCGTATTAAATATCAGCTGTCTCCCTGCTGTGGCCAGCTGGAGTGCTCCTTGCCTCCCCACCCCTTGTGACTCACACTCAGATGAGCGCGGCCTTGAAGAGCCTGTCAGTCTGTCACTGCCAGGCGAGGGGGAGGGAGGCTTTTAAAGGAGGGCACCCAGCGTGATAGCTCCGTCGATAAGCCTGGAAGTCTGTTTCGGCAACACCTGTGGACGGTGACGCAGGCGGGGCGGATGTGTACACACGACACCTGAAAAAGCCGCCCCGGCAGACGCGTGCTCTCATACATACACCGTATACACACACACCGTTTCCCATTTCATACTCACACACATACTACAGTATCACTGGTACACCATGCATACCAGTCACTCACACACACACACACACACTGCCTGAGGACAGCAGGATGTATGTGGTAATCAAGACTTCAGACAAACTCTCAGACCTGCCCTGCAGCCCTACCTATCCTCTGTGGTTAGACTGGATGTGTGTTTGTGTGTGTAGCAGTGACTAACACACAGCCAGAATTACCTCAGTAGTGTAGGTTCTGGTGGTTTTGTAATGTGGTCTTCTTTATTATGTTACATCGTCAGTCTCGTACTTATTAAGTTAGGTGTTTGTGGTCATGGATGACGTGTGTGTGGGTGTGTTAACAGTGCTCTCTGCTCCTAGGGTCGTCCTGAGTTGACCCCTACCGCCATCAGGGCAGGAAGACTGCTGGCTCGCAGACTGGCCGGCCAGACCGCACAGCTCATGAACTACGACAACGTGAGTCATCCTTCACACACTCTCTCTCTCCAACACACATGCGAACACGTGCTCACATCAGCGCACACACACAAACACACTTTCTCTCTCACACACACACACACACACTCTCTTTATCTGATATACTCTCTCACACACACACACAGTAGAATTTCCCTTCATCTCTCCACAGATTGTCCAGACGTGCTTTTTAACCATAATTTCATGGGTCTGTGTGACTTAAGTGAAATCAGTGGTACTTTGGGTGTACGTGCTTGTACTTGGCTGCGGGCTGATGTTTAGCCTACTGTTTGTGGGACGTTGATGGCTGTGCCTCCTAGATCGTCAGTAGCGACATCACACAATGGACATGTTTTCCAAATTCAATACAAATAAAACAATCGTAATGACAGATTGATGACCTAATTGTTTGGGGGTTTCATTTAGTCTCACTCTTTTCCTCTCGCTTCTCTGGGTCTGTCTGTCTGTCTGTCTGTCTGTGTACCTGTCTGTCTCTCCATCTGTCTGTCTGTCAGGTTGCCACCACAGTGTTCACCCCTCTGGAGTACGGCTGTGTGGGTCTGTCAGAGGAGGACGCCGAGAGCAAGCATGGCAAGGACTCCATCGAGGTTTGTGTGGGTGTGTCTGTGTATGTGTGTGTGTGTGTGTGCTCACACCTGCACCAGGCCAGGCTTGGACCCTGTGGGGACGGGGGCGTGGCCGGTGTGTGAGTGACAGGCCATCGGGAGGTCTGATTGAGGTGTTGTCAAGGTGATGACTGATCGGAGACACCTGTGGAGGTGCATCCTAGGAAACGACAGCTGCGCGGCCGGGCAGACCTGTGTCAGCTCGTTCAATATTACAAAAAATGCACAATTACACACACACACACACACATGTGTGTGTTTATTAAGTGATCTAGTACTATATTAGAAATATGCTGGATAAGGAGACACTTTTGTTTAACATGGGTGCTTCTCCAGTCATCCAGGTGCATTGGTACTAAATGTGTTGTATGTAAGCGTTGTGTACTGATTGTATTGGAATCAGATGTGGCCTGAGTCTATGTGAGTCTATGTATTTCATGCTGCTGTGTGTGTGTGTGTGTTTGCACCAGGTGTACCATGCCTTCTACAAGCCACTGGAGTTCACCGTGGCTGAGAAAGATGCCAGCCAATGCTACATGAAGGTACAACCATTCCCCAGGTCTGGGCACCAGACCTCCAGAGGCCGGGGGTAGTCACGGTGCTACTCTCTCCCCTGCAGGTGGTGTGTGAGCGGGGGGGAGACCAGAAGATCCTGGGGATGCACATTACAGGCCCCAATGCTGGGGAGGTCACCCAAGGATTCTCGATGGGATTCCAGTAAGTCCCCCCCCCCCTCCCTCTCCCATATGGCAGGTCTCCCAGTCCCACACACAGCTAAGGAAATATATGATTTTCTTTTTGATGTGGTAAGGGTTAGCTGAAATGTTGGATGGGAAAGCCTTTACGGGGGGGGAAAACAAACTGATAGTCAAACTTACTTACGACCAGATGTTAAATTCATGTGTTTGGATGAGTGCACTGTAAGGTGTATTGTCAGTTGTAGAGCTATGAGATTATTATTATATTTCTCTCAGAGTAATTACCTTTCTCCAGATTGGGGTCAGTCTCTGAATAAAAGGTCTTTGTGGTGTGTGTGTGTGTCCCTGTGTGTGTGTCCAGGTGGGGGGCCACATACAGACAGCTGGTGGAGACAGTGGGCATTCACCCCACCTGTGCTGAGGAGCTGACCAAACTGAACATCAGCAAGCGCTCAGGTCTGGAAGCCACCGTCACAGGCTGCTGAGGTTAAGCACCCCCCCATCTCTGAACACAGCCAAGCACACAGGGTCCACAGCGGCAGGGTCGGGGTTTGGGGCTCGGTTCAAACCGGAGCACTCTCACTCTCTCCTCCCTCTCTCTCTTTGTTGAGCCAAAATGGCCGACCGGTTTCTCCACAGGTTAGGGAGTTTTTAAGCGGCTGGAAGTCAGCTCTGCAGAGGAAAGCAGAAGGGGATAGGACCCAGGTTTGTGTCACCTAACAAGCAGAGCCAGATGATCCCATGGAGGCCCAGTGTGTGTGTGTGTGTGTGTGTGTGTCCTGGTTCTCCTGGCGCTGGCCTGTGGGTCCTGTCTGAGGGAAACCTCCAGCCAAGCAGCGTCCCTCACATAAACACTCTCATAAATCAGGGTTAGGGCCAGTTCCCGGTTTGTTGAAAACAGAATCGTACGAGAGCGTGGGCCTTAAACGTTTCTGAATATATATTCTGCAAATGTTGTTGTTTCTCCGCCTGTACTTCCTGTCCATTAGTCTTGAAAGTGACACATGCCAGGATGCAGGGAACACACACACACTCTTACACTCGCATACACACACACACACTCACACACACACACACACATGCCTTGGCCCCTGACACTGATGGATGGCCCTGAGCCGTCGCCGCGGTGACACCACCCCGTTTCCCAGGGACACACACAAACATTCGGCGGGCCGGCTGTCAGTCAGTGGAGCGAGACCGGGACCAAGCCTGGCCAGGGAGCTTGTTCAGGCCTCTGCTCCGACACTGCGCCTCCTTCTCTTTCCCTCACCTCCTTCTTTTCCCTCCTCCTCTTCCTTTCTTCCTCCTATTCTTCTCCTTCTATTCCTCTCCTCCTCTCGCCCTCTGAGGAATACAGTGGGACTGTAAAAACAGCCTGTGTCTGGCCGTGTGTGGATACCGGGGCCGTCAGAACCTGGCAACCCTATCCCCCTACGGGAGAGTCTGTTGCAGAGAGCCATGGTAGTACTAACCTCGACCTGAAGGTGGCAATATTGCCTTCAGATTGACCTCCAAAACCTTGCAGGCCGAGCGACTTGTAGGATAGGGTATCAAACGTATTCCTCCACGCACTCAAGCTGCACATTTAATCCTTTAATCCAGCATTAGTGATATTTATGAGATAAAGGTGGAGTGCTAGAGGGGTATTGTAGTGCCAACCGGTAAGGGTTATCAGTTGTGTATTTACACAACTGGCCGTTTAGCCCCTTCAGAGTCAACACACTGGGAGATAACGGAAATGTGTTTATTTCACTAAAGCCCTATTAGACTGTTGTGATCCTTTAAATCACGCAGATCATATCCTATGGACCCGAGTCATCAAACATGCCAACCTCTGCCTTGTCGCCCTGGTCTGAGTGGTTGGCTGCACGGGGCTGTGGCACCAGAGGACTGGGCCAGACCCGTGTCGGAGAAGAGGAGGAAGGGGAGAGAGGGAGGGAGGGAGGGGGTTAGAGGGTAGACCGCTGGGTCGGTTTATTTATGTTTGAAGTCTAATCTGCCCGGCCTGATTAATGGTCCTGTAGAGGGGAGTGACAGCAGAGCGGTGGAGGAGAGAGAAAGAGAGAGAGAGAGAGCTACCAGGTTTATTTGGATCTGGGGCTGAGAGAGAGTGAGGGGTAGGGGGGGGGGGGGGCGAGTGTGGGGATGCAACTCTGTTGCAGGAGGGGGGGGAGGGTTAGGAGGAAAGGGGGATTCCTGTGTGCTGTGTTCAGGGACGGGGTGCTGACTGAAGGACCTGACCCTCGCTCGGCAGGAACAGCTTGACTCCATCGCCCTCCGCAGCACTCTGGAGCACATGCTCTTCCATCTCCAGCCTGCTGGGGCTAGGGCTGGGGCGGGGACTGGGGCTAGGGCTGAGGCTGGGGCGGGGACTGGGGCTGAGACTGAGGCTAGGGCTTGGGGTGGGACTGTTACTAGGGCTAGGGCCGGGGCTAGATATGGGGTTGGCCCACTCCACTGCTGCTTGGGAGAAGGTGAGAGGCCCAGTACCGTGGGTAAGTGAGCCTGTTGGTCTCTGCAGTGGCAGCTTGAGCCAGAGACACCGTGAAGGAAGTCATTGAGGTCGTTGGTGAAACTGTTATGTCTGTTTTCTTTCGCTCTCCATTTCCTCTCTACCAAACCGTCTCTGTGTTATGTCGGCTGCACAAACGCACAAAAGTCCGAATCAAGATTTAGGTTTTCCACTGTTATTTGTATGTATTTATGTACGGGATATTGTTCAGTGTTGTTTTCCAGTCCGGGGCCATAGCCAGGGGGATTGAAGGGGACCCCAGCCACAGTCTCAGCCGTGTCCCACATGCTGCTCCCAGGGTCAGGGTAGAGCTCTGAGGTGGCCTGCTAATGATGACTTGCACTAAAACCCTCAACAGGGGAGGGCATGTCTGATGTCAACAGGCCACCAACTTTAGTTACTGTAAATAGAGCGGTCTCATTTGCCATAAAGCTTTGGGCTTTATTATTTATGATGTCAAGTAATAAAATATCAGAATGAGTCTCACTGAGGTCCCTGTGTCTCTGTTGAATCAACAATGGAAAGTTGGGGGTGTGTGCGCCTGCAAGATTGTGTGTGTGTGTGTGCGCGCTGGTATGCAAGCAGGAGTGTCTGTTTGTGTGCATCAGTACAGATGTGTGTGTGTGTTTTCTCTGGAAGTCTGGCGAGGTGTTAGTCATAAGGGTCAGCTCAGTGGAGGCGGCGTTGCAGGGCAGGGGTAGTCCCTCTCTGACCCCCACCACCCCCTCCCCCCCCGCCCCCATCTCTCTGCTGACAGGCTCCTATGCAGACCTGCCACTCAACCCTCTTCACCAACAATGGCATAAATTCCTCTCTGTTTGTTTGGTTAAGGACATGGCTCTCTCGAACCCGGAGACTCTTCGGGACTCGCGGCGGTCTCAGTCGCGCACTCGAGGTGGTGTCAATCTGGACGCCAGAAATACAAGTTCGGAGAGCGCACTTAGAACAGTGGGGGCGAGTGTTTAAGAAGGGGTCGATTTTATTCATTTAACCTGAACGATGAAGCAAACTGGTTCTGATGGAAGATGCCAGTGGGCAAACCTTAACATGTTGACATGTTCCGCTAAGGTTTCGCTCCAAGGTGGAATCAATCCAGTCCTATTGAAGGCTTGACAGTCTGCATGGGAGTCTACATTCACCGGCTCATTGTAACGTCAGTGCCTCAACTCAACTGCCAACTAAGGAGAGCACGCACACACACACACACACACAGGCACACACACACACACATCAAGTGCACAGTCCTAGGCCTTCGCCGAAGCCTCAGGTAGAGAGTTAGACCAACATCTACCTGTGTAAACATTCACACACAAATAACTAGGCTGGGAGAAGAAAAGGCCGAGGCAGCAGGAGGATTATCCCTCAGATATGAATAGGGGCCCGATTATGAGCGCTGTGTCACACAGGCGTATACAGCTGTCAGGCTGAGATGTCTGGAGGCTGTTGGGGGAGGCTGGAGCTGATTGGGGGAGGCTGGGGCTGGGTGGGGGAGGCTGGGGGAGGCTGGGGCTGGTTCGGGAGGATGGAGGCTGGGGTTGCGGGGGGAGTGGCCCCTTCAGAAAAAACATGAAGGAACAGAAGCCTCAGTGAGCTTGAAAGCGGTCGGCACAGTGTGGTCTGACCTGTGGCTTGGTGGCCCGTGTTCAACACGATTAGGACAAAGGCCCCTGGAGCAATGTGGTAAGCCTAATGGTAGCTTTAAGCCGAGCTCCAACCGTTGTGAGTGTGAAGGTTGACCTACGGCTGTGTGTCAAGTGTCACCTTTTAACCACTCCGTACAAATGCCCAGACGATGTCTATGCCAGGGGCCTTTTCCCATGAGCCTCCTCCAAGGCCACAGTCAGTGACACTCCAAGTGTTGTTTTTCTTCTTCTAATGAAGATTACAACTCCAGAGTCAGAATCACTCCTCACTTTCCTCCAGGAATCTCAAGGTTTGTATTTACTGGCCCACCCCCACCCACCACCCCCTGCTGGGTCGACATAATGGCTCCATACAGGGCAGAGGTTCTGGGCTCAGATGAGGAGGTGGCTTATATGTTTGAGCCACAATGAACCATCCCCCCCCCCTTCACCTCCTGAGCCCAAACACAAACATGCCTCACGTGCCACACAAAGAAGGAAGCGAGAGGAGAAAACCGAGTTTGACACAACACAGTAGGCCTGCGAGATTAAGCTGAGGTGAAGCACTGTGAAATGAGCTTATCAGGCCCAGATAAGGAGAGATACACTCAGGAATGGGCTTAATGTTTTACACATGGCTTTCGGAGGGCCTAAAGAGGAAATGGGTGAAGATGAGATGAGGGTGATGCAGTGTTGTGGCTGAAATAGCCCTGCCTAGACCGGTTTGGCCTACCCCACGCAGCTTCACCCTACATCCACCAGAGCTTGCGGCCAATACTAATAAAAAATAAGTGCGACGTCGTTATTTGTGGCTTTGCTTCCCAGACATAAACAACAAAAGGCAATTATGATCGGCAACCACAACTCTTAAATCAACTGATCGTGTCTGGCCACACAGGAAGCCGCCTGGTTTGATCTGGGTTCAGACGCAGCATAACAAATAAGTTGTCTTTTAGCAGAGGAGCAGTATGCGCCAAACCACAACAAAGAATGAGATTGATTCACCCACCTAGCAAAACAACAAACACCTGCAGTTGCGCTTGGGGTCAAACAAGACACAAATCCAACACACAATATTTTGACAGATATTTCTGTGAATTTACTGTTCATGTCCTAGCACCAAATCTATTCGAGGTTTGCCTTTTGCATAAAAAGCCCTTCCAGACTTATGAAAAATAAATCATCTTTGCGTTGATAGCATCTATATCAACGTGTTGATATCTACGTATTGATTTAGCCGCATCATGTAAACAACTACTCTATCGTTTAAGCGATGATTGTCAATGATTGATTCATTGATTATCACTGGATGATTTGTAGTAGTAGGCCGACCAAGTATGACCCAGCAGTACGAGTCTGGAAGACTAACTTCAGGATGACAGGGCAACTTCAACTGTCATCTTTACATTTTACATTTACACAGTTAGCAGACGATCTATCACACTCTTGTCTCCTTCCGCCATGACACGTTTCTCTGCTTCGCACAGCTGAAACATAAGGTGTGTTCGACTTCATGCGGCGCCAACAGACGGCTGCAGCCGGCTGCCTTGAAGCTGAGCATGCCATTGGCTACTTCAAGTCAGCCGGGCTGCAGGCGGCTGCATGAAGTCGAACACACCTATAAGCTTGGCGTTGGAGTGACATGGTCTACATGATCGACCAGGCTCGGCGGATTGCATTCTCCCGTCGAGTTTGCTGTGAGACGAGTTTGCTGTGAGACGAGTTTGCTGCGAGACGCTGACAGAGTGCATGCTGGGAGAGCCCTCGGGGGGGCCCGTCGACGGCGGTCTGATGTATAGTTCCTGTTTAGCCTCGCGTTTAACGGGATTGCTGAGCAGTTTATGAAAGGAAAAACTCTCACACACACAAACGTACACGTATACACACTGTGTCCATGGAGCATTGGACTGCCAATCAAGAGGAGGCAAATTCAAGATGAAGAAGATGAATATTGGAGTTGCTTTCCCATCTGATTTAACAGCGAGTGACCCTGAGAGCCAGTCAGGGCTGCACCATCACTGTCAGCCAGAAAGGCGGCTGGG
Source organism: Hypomesus transpacificus (assembly GCF_021917145.1). NCBI lineage: Eukaryota > Metazoa > Chordata > Actinopteri > Osmeriformes > Osmeridae > Hypomesus > Hypomesus transpacificus. Next base: position 62,756 of record NW_025813837.1, on the reverse strand, counting down.
AGGAGGAGGGGAGGTGTGAGTGAACGAGGCGATAAGACCATTAACTTCAGACACTGTGTGTCTCCCCTCCACCTCAGACAGACAGGGGAGGGTGGCCCGCTGCTGCTGATAGCAGCAGTGCATCTGCTCTCGGTTTAAGCAGGGACTTTATGAAAGGCCCACTGCTCTCCCTCCCCAGACCCCAGCCTCCCCTGGCCTTCCTTCCCTCCCTCCTCAAACCTCTGCCTGCCCTGGCCCCAGGCCTCTCCAGCCTCTCCAACCTTCTTTCTTTCTTTTTCTTCCTCTCCATATCTCCCCCATTGTCCTTCCCCTGCTAAACACACACACAAATGCCCCCACAAGGTTTTCCGCGAACAATTCTCCCACATGTATCTATATGTACCGAGCCACTTATCTGCAGCTAAAATAGACATTATTTTGTCTAGCACCAGCAGGCTAGCAGTTCGATGAGAGTCCAAGTCTAGCCACGTCCTGTCAGTAAGGGATCAGTGCTGTCACTGGGGGCTTGGAACCCCAGCGCTGACTGCACAGTCCTACAGAACAGGCAGATCATAGTGCAGTCTAAAGGCCCCATTAGCTTAACTCCAAGGTTCTTTAGTCAAACACATGTTTCAGGTACCTGCTTCTATTGCATTTAGCTTGAAGTCAGAGCACGCCAGAGGAATGTTGTTTTGCGAATGTTTGTTCTGTCGTGTGTCTTTGAATCCACTACGTCTTTACGATTGTCTGGTTTGTCCTCTGTTTTGCCATCTATGGTGCCTTCCTCTGTGGGGGGAGGTGGGGTAGGAAGGAGAGGTGGGGCAGGGGGGAGAGGAGGGGTACGTGGGGGGAGGAGAGACGAGGGGGGAGTAGGAGCGAGTAAAGGGAGAGAGGAGAGAGGAAAGAGTGTAGCAGGAAGAGGGGGAGTGAGAGGAGAGAAAGAAACGAGAGGAGGAAGAGGGGAGAGGAGGGAAAGGAGGGAGAGGAGAGGAGAGGAGGGGAGGGGGAGGGGAGATGTGGGTGCTGAGTGAGGTGTCAGGAGACAGAGGACACTCTTCTATTTCCCTTTCTGCTGTCCTACTGCTGGTCAGACCGTCCAACAGCCTGACCAGGCCGCACTGCACGACTGAGAGCCTCTCTAATTTGGTGATGATCTGTAAGATGACCTGTCTGGCCTTGTGGTGAGACGCAGAGTGGGAGTCCAAGGATTTCCTTACCCTCTCTTTCTCTCTATTTCTCTCTTTCTCTCCCCGTCTCCCTCTCTCTGTCTCACTCTCCCTCTCCCCCTGTGTCTCTCTCTCTCTCCCCCTGTCTCCCACTCTCCCCCCCCCCCCCCCCCCGCCTCCTCTCTCTCTCTCTCCCCCCTCTCTGTTGGCTGGACAATAGCCCCCCCCCCCCCCCCCCTCCTCAGACCCAGGGAGACCATGGCCCCGGCTCTTAGGTTTGTCATGCACTCTGGGTAAACTGAGACACCACCAATAATTGATGATGATGTAGGGCATGGCATCTGACCAGGCTAGTCAACAGACACTTTCGTGTTGCCCCTCCTGGGGGGGGGGGGGGGGGGGGGGGTCATGATCCTACCACCTCCATTTGCAGTAATTGATTTCGGAGGAGATTCTTGCCCCCCACTGCTGCCCTTAGCTCCACCTCCCACCCACCTGTCACCAACTGTCTCTTCCCATCTCATCAATGACCCAGGTGAGGTGACTAAAACGTGTACATTCAAATATTTCCTATTTGCTAAGTTGCTATTTGGGTTTGATATTGAATTTATACATCTTGATACAAACAGAAAACCCTTTCTGTCAAGGTGGAAACATGAACTGTGTTTGACTGCATATTTAAGATTTATTTTTATTGTATATTCTGTCTCATCCCCCAGAATAGCCTCAAACACCTGTGAGCTTGAATTCTTTAGTTTTTCATTTAGGAGTGCAGGGGAAGGGCTCAGTGTAGCCACCAGTCTGTCTAATCCATGCCCCCTAAAGAGGTTTAAAACACTCTGGTTTCATATAATCTTCTCGCTCAGACCCAGCCGAGCTTGAAACCTCCCCTTTGCCATGATAGGAATGGACAAATAAAGGTCTCTCCTAGCATTCTCATGAAAGGACACTGTGTGCTTGGTGGATTAGGGCCTAGTGTTTTTTTTCTCCCTTTCTCAATTAGACTGAAAAGGATGGAAAAAATAAAGACTCTTCTGTTTGCTCTCTATAATACCTGGCCTAAAGGTTTTGCAGGTCTGGCCTATCTCTTCAGGGAAATGCATGTGAACCGGGGGAATGGGGAAAAATATTTGTGTAGTCTGTGACATATAATTGTTCGGTCATAAAACAGGTAGAGTTTTGCACATCTCCAATGCATGGAATGCAAACAAAAACACATAAAGAGATGATAAAAATATTTTACAAAAATTATACGAGGTGAACTTCAACCAGTGCGTTGCATCCCCACTGGACAGAGTGCTTAGAATGATTAAGTCAGGCACTGGAAAGGACAGCTCTACCGGCAAATAGGGTCCTTCAAGTTCAAAGGCGCATGTTTTGCTTCTCCATGCTTGCAAACACACATCTCTGGTTTCCAAGGTACTTCCTTTTTGTCAGTTGTCATTTTGCTCTCCGCAAGCCATCTGTAAATTTGTATGTGTCGATATCGCTTTACGTTAGAGAAATATTGTTTGGTGTAGATAGCACTAGCTAAATGTGGGTATGCTAATGCTGCTTCCTGTTAACACCAGCAGACCACTTCAGTGCAATGCTAACGTTAGCTATGTATAGCTACTTATATGTCCAGCTCCACTGAAGGTTGTATATCAAGCCTACCGAATAATTAAAGCTTGTAGTTTGCTGAAGGTGTGCTTGTTTTTGATTATGATAACATCTTTAAAACGGAACAAGTAAAAGATACGTTTAGAATTCACGCGCCTGAAAATGTCTTCGGAACTAGAAACCATGTATCTACAAGAGATATTAACATACTTTGGGGGTGTGCAGGCTATCCATATGGTCACGATGATTGACTTCAGATTCAAAACAAAGAGTTAAGGCAGGACGTAGTGCTGCAGGCACAAAGACTGCCAACCCTCTTGTGAGTGTCTTTCCTGCAGTGAACAGGTGACCGTCCTAGCAGAGGAAATGGGTGATAATGCAAACAGATAAGGAAGAGAGGTACCTGTTGGCTTTAAGGCTGTCTTTACTAAATCAGGGCACAGTGACAAAGTGCTCCATCAGTGTCTGTCTCAATGAGGTTGAGATGCCATGGAGTCCTTATCTACCACAGCCCCAGAGCAACATTCACGCTGTTGACCTGAACAATGTTGGCTTTTCCCCCCCAGTGCAGTTGTGAGTGACAGTAGGGTGTGGATGTACTTGTGTCCAGCTTCACCCTCTGTCTATCGCTGGGGTGTTTTTCCAGTCCAGATCCCCCCCCCCTCCCCCAGCGTCTAGTCACACAATAAAGGGCGTATGTCCTCAGCACTTCCTACTGTGTTTATTTAACTGGACTTTATAATGGACCTGGCTCTCCATTCAGCATGTTGGTTTCCTCCTCGGGAGGATCTGAATGAGGGAGGGAGGGGCTGAGCAGAGAGGCTGACTCATGGTGGTTAAAGTTGCCCCCCCCCCAGCAAAGTGGAAGTACCCCATTAGATAAGAGGGAAACCATAGATAAGTTCTGATCAAAGAAACAAAGCCTAATAGTTGAAGTATGATCTCAGTTAAATGACCGCTAACTTGTTTTGCGAGTGGTAGACTGTCCTAGATCATGTCAGTGGCTTACTCTGGGTTACTTTGATCAAAAATAGCCCAGTAGTCATTTCTGATTTCGATTTCTGAATTAAGTTTGCCCAGAATGCTTTTGGAATCATCTGTATGCCAGACTATGATTGTCATCATGCGTCTCAAATCCCCTATTTGATGTTTATATCAGACCAAAGAATCATGGGATCCCAGCCCACTTAATTGCCCTGGTGAGTGTGGGCATTATAGCTGACCTCGGGGTCTGTCTGGGCTCCACTCTGATTCATGAATGACCGCGATGTGTGACAGGGTGGGGGCAGCTCGGGTGGGGAAGCTCACATGATCCCGACCCCAAAGAGCCAGGGGAGGAATGTGGACGGCCCTATTCCCCCAAAACTTTGAAGCGTCCATATCATAACTAGCTACCCCCCTCCCCCCCTCCGCGCGCCCATCCCGTAGAAGCAGCGCAGGCAGGGGGCCCACAGATAGTGGCTGCGTTTGATCTGAAGGTCGCCAGCCCCTTGCCTGTGTTGAAAGATACCTGGCCGGCGAAGCTGGCTCTTATTTAATAACATGAAGGGGAAGCGGACTCTCTCTCTCATAATTAGGCCTAATTGCCCCGGAGGTGTTGACAGACTGGCCGAGAAGACACAAACTGGCTTTATCCCTGACTTAGAGTCAGATTACCAGAGCTGTCTTATCTGTTCCAGGAGCAGGCAGGAGCCTCGGTCCTCATCTCGCTCTTCCCTCCTCTCCCCGCCGTCCCGTCACAGCCCGGGTATATTAATCAGTCAGTCTGATTTACTGGATCCCTCCTCCGGACGGCTCCGGCCTGGACGCACACTTGATGAGGCTGGGATCTCTCGCCCCGATCTGTTGCTAGTCAGGTTCTCCCTGGACCCTCTCAAGATCGAGCCCCCTGGCCATGTGACCCAGAGTGGCCAATTCACTGACCCACTGACTTGATTAAAATCTTTCTCAGCCCATCATCTTGTAGAGGTAGGCTACTTAGTTTTTTTTATTAAGGACAGTTAGAGACAGGGGAGACTTGCTGTTCAGTTTTTGTGTGTGTGTGGTTATTTCAAGTGCAATGGAATTCCAATGGAATCCATCCAGCCGTTTTCTTTTCACTTTAGTCTGGTCTCAATACGCATTTGTTGTGGTAACTTAAGTAGCACTACTCTCCTAAGTGGATAATATTTTGGTTCGATACAAATCACCGTGACGAGAGCCTGTCTGCCGTGGTGGCCGCCATGTCTGGCTGCTGCTCCAGGTGGGTGTCTTGACTATTCCAGAGCCCCTTCTGCCTGGGTTGGAGTGACATCCTGTCACTGGCTTGTTTATTTGTCTCTCTGTTCTCTGCCCCCTCCCGCACACTGGGATGTGTTTGTATTTGGGTTTGTGGGTGACTAACAACCAGGACCGCCGGCACCCATTGTTGGGGCAGCCCAGGCCCTGCTAACGCTGACGCCACAAAACAGAGGACATCGTTTTCGTCAACAAACGGAGGGACAGAGACTCAGTGCAGACAGGACGCTCTCAACGGTGACATTGTCCCGATGTCCTACCCAAGTTGGGGACGTGTCAGTCATCCCACTGGCTGTGAGTGACGTGGAGCCATCAGCGGGGGGGGGGGGGGGGGGGACACAGTGTTTACTCAAGGAAGCACCTCTGATGCCAGACATCGGTGGTGTCGTCCAGGCTCAGGAGGACAATATGGGGACCTTAATCCACCTGTTGTCACGGTGATCCTTTCTGTCATACCCCAGCTCCGCGCCGTCGGGCGGAGGAATGCGGCCTACCCACCCACGTCACCCCGGCTTAACTAATGGACCTGCCAAAAAACCCCACTGTTGACACACCGTCAAACCAACAGTGTGCTGGGCTGCCGGCAGGCCGCTTTGGGTGCTTCTCTCCGTGGCGGGGGGGTTTGGTCCGGTGTCTTTGGTGCGCTGAGGAGGACCCTGATCAAGGGGACCCTCTGGACCGGCCCTGGCGTCTTGTCCGTGTCGCTGGTGTCTTCGGTGGTAAGGGGATAGCGGCGCGGAGATGACTGTCCTCTTTGTGAGAAGTCCGACCGCGGTGCCTCCGCCGTAATCAGGAAGGCCGGCCAGAAGTCCGTCTCTGCTTGACAGATTAACATGGACAATTTAACCACTAACCCCCTGGATAGAGCCGCTGCTAAATACCTGGGGCTCTGGTTTCGGTGTGTGCACACGCAGGGGTCAGGGGTCATTCCAAATAAGAGTGAGGGGCCAGGTCGTCCCGAGGAGGCGTGTCAGGAGGGTGGGGGCTCGCCCCGGGAAACTAAGATGGCCTTTGCAACCCCCAATGGCTATTCAGCAATTATTCGCGAAGGAAATGGACGTAAACTGGTTTCCAGTTTTCCGTTTCTGTGTTGTCGTCGTCGGGGTCTCCTCCAGAGCGCGCACGTAGCCGTTTGAGAGCGCGCACGTGTCGGTGGTGGGACGGTGACGCATCGTTTCCTCTCGCATTCTTGCGGTCGACTGGATTTCCACCATGTTCTTGCCTACAGGCCTGCCTGCGCCTAGCTTTCCACACTGTGTGTGTTGATCAAAACGAGAGGGGAAAATCTCTGAATCTCTCTCTGTTTACTGTAATTAAGCTGTCGCGCGGCGTGATTTAGGACGTATTGAGTAAGAAGTCTTATCGTGTAGCCAGGAAGGTGTCTTAAACAGTGCATTCCCCTAAGCTTTATTTGTATTTACAGTCCAGAGACTAGACTGTCAATGCAGCCTTAAGATAAGACATTCAGTATTTCATTGTGTTTAATTGTTTTTGGAACGTAAAATGAAGACCAATATTAGGGCTTGTCCAAGGCCCATTCTTATTTGTTTAAATTTGATCCATGCGACAAAACCTTGCCAACTCTGTGTGTAATACACACAGTTAAGTACTCAACTGTCATGCTGACTGACTGACTTCAGGCAAGTTTCTTAAAGCTCGCTGGCCAAACTGTTTCACAAACGACTGATCCCATTCATCAACGAACAAACCTCAATGCTTGTCCGACCTGCAACTCCAAATCCCCTTCTAATCAAAATCAAATTTGACGAAATTCTCGACAAATAAACAACGGATCTCTCTCGCTCTGTGACACTGCTTCTAATGGCAGCTGGTGTTGTTTCTTCCCATTGGTGGAGAGATGCCCAGGGCGTGAGCAGAGCGTCTCCAGAGTGAGCCGCTGATGTCTCGCCCGCCCCCCTCTCCCCTGTACACCCTGCGGGGAGCTGGGGCGCCCATAAACACCCTGCACTTCAGCTGTGATGGAGGGGACCCCCCTCTGCTGTTCTCTGGGTGAGTACCTCCTACACCATGGCAACCACACACACTCACACACACACACACACACACAGACCACATCCTGTACACCGCGAGAATCCACAGCCGTAAGTGATTGGTGTCATGCTAGTTTGAATGTGGTGTTGTCACAGGTCAGGCAAAGGGGATGTTCACGTGTGGAATCTGAACACCCGGAGGGCTGAGAAGGTTCTAGAAGGACACTCA
>NW_025813837.1:45000-55012 GCF_021917145.1 Hypomesus transpacificus | reverse complement strand
GATGTGTTTGGACTTGGTCCGCTCCGCTTCCAAATGTTTGAATGTGCCATATCTGGATTGAATTGGTCGCCCCCCACCTCTGTTTCATGTGGTTTGGCTCGCGTGCTTCCCATTGTTCCACGGATATCCCAATCGCACTGTTACTGGCCATGTAGACGATAGGTGATTCGGGGGGGGGGGGGGGGGGGGGGGTTTTAGACACATTTGTTGTCTTTATTACAGAACAAAATGCCTTGTATTGAATGTAAGCAACTCAGAAAATGCCTCTCGTTGAATATTATTGACTCAGAAAGTGCTTTGTATTGTCTTCCTTCCATGCTATTGGGTGAAAGGCTGTATTCATCGTGTTCTGGCTGTACAGAGCTCCTGTCTGTCTGTCTGAGTCCAGGGTTATCCTGGTCCCCATCTCGTACAACAATATGCCTGCATACCTCTGTTAACGGCATTTGTGAAAGACGTCAATGTTTTGAGAATACACAGACAAAATGTATGCACTCAGACATACACATGTGCACACTCCCCCCCCCACACACACACACGCACGCACACACACCCACATACACACTCACGTCAAACCCCACATATGCCTAAACACACATCCTCCCACACAGGTATGTACACACACATTCTCACACACACACACACACACACACACACACACAGACAGACACACAGTGAAAAGGGACCATACCTGTTGGGTTGGCTGTCATGATCTCCATAAAGCCGACACCAAGAGAATGGCAGAGGAACGCAGGAGTGAATCAAGACTGTCTGTAAGAAGCTCTTTATGAGAAAGCATGTAAACAAGGCTTATCTTACTGCGGTTGCTCACTGGATTTTTCAAACGTGTGTCACACAGCCTAGCCAGTCCAAGACAGTCAACATAACCAAAGAGCTTGCTAAGTTGAAGGATTCCTGGCAATTGTGGAAAGGATCTTGAAAGGTTTTACGAAACACATTTCGATAAAAACCCAACCGTGCTTTGCTTCTGAAAAGGGTTTCAGTAAAGATTTCAAATGAAAACCTTTTCACAATAGGGATGTTTTAACCTAAATAGTTACTCTTTCACCTTCCAATGTCATTAATAAAATCCCATTGTTGATTCATAACTTCAGTAGCAGGAATTCTAGTCAGCCCTGCAAAGTTAACTCAGCCCTGGACCATTTCACCTTCATTCCTCTCCCCCAAAAAAACCCATAAATCACGTTCCTGTAAACAGTAGTGACATGGAGCCTGATGTGTATTTCGATATACATTTAGAAAACCACAAGGCCCTGTAACTGGAGCCTTCCTCTATTTGGAAGCACAAACTGTTGAGATTTTAAGCTCACATGTGTTTTGGTGCAGGCCCATTCCTGTGTGTGTGGTTTCTCCTTTGTGCTATCCCTAAGCACATGTTGTACACAGATGCCTGTGTGCTAATTTGTTCTTATTGTTACAAATTATGTTGTCGCGCTTAAGCATGGTAATGCTAGCCGGTAACAATAACATAGGCAGACTCACGATCCACTAGCCTAGGAATCTGTGTGACACTTTCATGGTCCCTGAATGCAAACTTACTCTGTGGAATGGTTCGTTTAGTAAACAGAGGGCTGGAAATCTGAAATGGAGCTTCAACTGAGACCCCTCTGTGATGCCTTTGGACTGGGATCTGTTTGACGTGAGGACATGTTGAAAAAGATTGTGTCGAATCACAATAAGCCTTTTTTTAGGCATTGTAATGTGTCATATTTCAATAGGTACTCTCTGTTTGCAGCGTGTGTGTGTTTGTGTCATGTGTGTGATGTATGTGTTCATTTGTGTGTGTGTGTGTGGTGTACATGCCAAAGTGTTTGTGTGCGTGTGTGCGGCACTGTATGCGTGTGTGTGTGTTCGTTTGTGTGTGTGTGTGTTTGTTCATGTGTGTGTGTGTGTGTGTGAGCCAGTGACAGCAGCAGCTTGTCCACTGCTGAGCCAGACTGTGGCTTCACCTCAACACCGGACGACAACTGGCCGTCCTGAACCCCGGGAGCGGCTCCTGAAACTCCAGACCGGCGCTGACCCCCCCTCCCCCCCCACTGATTACCAGCCGTTATTAATCGCGTGAGGAACCAGCGGGGGGATCACACAGCTCGTTTTTCTGGCGAAAAACCAAGCCTTGGTCCGGTCTTATCTCTCTAATCCCAACTCATCCCTTTCCTGTCTGCACGGGCTCAATATTGTGGCTCTGGATTTGACCCAAGATGGCGGAAGGGCAGACCGAGGGGCTAAATGAGGGTGAATAAGGGGCTGGGGACAGATTGAAGGGCTGGGAGGAGGCTGGAGGTGGTGGAGGTGGTGGTGGTGGGGGGGTCAGGGCTGTGCCATGGTGTCTCAGGGCCCAGGTGCAGGATCTTAATGAAGTGGTGGGTGGGGAGAGGGTGGAGGGCGGAGGGGACATACGCCGGCCCGATGTGAAGCCTCACTCATCACAGCTCCCCTCTTTGACCCCAGATTAGTTTCCTCTCCCAGGTTTAGCTGCAGGATGCTGACCCCTGCTTCCCCCCCTACTACCTGCACACGGCTACATACCCTTGTTTCCCTGGGGAAGGGTATTACTGTTGCGCCCGCTGTCTGAGGTTGACATTGTAAAGCCAGCGTGGGGCTCTCACAACAACACCAACACCAGCAGCAGCACGAGCAGCAGTAGCAACAGCAGCAGCAGCAGCAGCAGAGAAACCCATGTGCTGTGTCAGATTTACAGGAAGCCTTGTCTTCCTAGCTTATCTTTCCCGTACTAGACATGGAAACAAATATATTGCACTTGTACTTCTTCTGTTGAAGTTGGGGGGTCAGGGAGTCAGGCTATTAATCAGAAGGTTGTTGGTTCAATCCCTGGCTGTGCCAAATGACGTTGTGTCATTTGCCTTGCCCAATGCATAAATGTCCTTGGGCAAGGCACTTCACCCTACTTGCCTCGGGGAGAAAGTCACTGTAAGTGGCTCTGGATAAGAGCGTCTGCTAAATGACTAAATGTAAGTTGTTTTGGGGAAGTTGAATGGTGTTCGTTTTCATTGAGCCTCTTCCTGTTGTCCGGCATGTGTTATTCCATTCGTTAAACATTAGCAAGCACTTTTTTCGAAACCACGAGCGGAACCATACCTAGTGAGACAAAGACAACCATGTGTGTCCTCGTGCAGAATTCATTGTGAACGGGACACGGGCCAACTGTTCCATGTCTTGGTCTGCGGCCGATCGCACCGTTGCAGATAACAGGAGGACGGTGGGCCTTCAGGGCCTGTTCCACGGAGAGAGGCCTCAGTGGCTCTTCAGAGAGGACACCTGCTCTCACCCTCACCTGGAAACCCCCCCCCCCCTCACCTGGACATCCCCCCTACCTCACTGGCACCCCTCCCTTCCTCCCCACCGTTGTCCTGGAAGCGTCTCTGTTTGTTTAGGTTCTGAACATGTGTTCATCACCAGGAAATGATAGGCTGCTCACCTTGGGCCTAATTATAATAGAGCCCCAGTTGTTTTCTTTTCAATGCTTCCGCCGACTGTAGATGGAGGAGATACAGAAGAGGGGGGGAGGGGGTAGGGGGGGGCAGATGGTGCCTCAGGCTCTGCGGTCTGTGTCCTCGTGACTCGGCGTGGCGCTCGTGACGTCTGGGGTTATCCATCCTCATATCTGGGACGGCTTCCTCACACCTGCTGAAAGGCGGGCAAGCTCTGCCTGTCAGCAGCCCAGACAAACCTCCCTCCCTCCCCTCTCTGGCTCTGCCTCTGCCATGCTCTATCCTTCTGTCTGTCTGTCTGTCTGTCTGTCTCTCTCTCTCTCTCTCTCTCTCTCTCTCTCTCTCTCTCTCTCTCTCCCTCTCTCCCCCCCTCTCTCTCTCTCTCTCTCTCTCTCTCTCTCTCTCTCTCTCTCTCTCTCTCTCTCTCTCTCTCCACCACTTTGACCTCACATAGCTCTACTTCCTTTTAAAAACAAGAGAAGAAAAAAAGGTGGCATAGGATGGATAAAGAGGAGATGAGAGATATCATCAGATTGCCATGCTGGCTTTTGTTGTAATGTTGTCTGAACGAGGGAGGGGAGGAGGGGAGGGGAGGAGGAGGAGGAGGAGGGCAGAGTGATGTGTGTTAAGGATCCTGATGCTGATAGGTGGAGGGAGGTGATAGCAGGGTGATAACACACAGTCAAGCAGGTTACAATGGGTGGTAACTGACGTCTTCCTAAAACGAGGATCACAGAAACACACATAAAAGCTTTGCGCCGCCTTACGTTTATCCTGTCTGCCTTCAGCCCTGGGTCTAATGTTAACGTGACCTTTGGCTGTGCTTTTGTTTTGGTGCCTCACAATGTTTTTGCTTTTACAGTAACACTTACTTCAATGAAAACACACTCCTGGTTGTGAAATATCAAAATGTCAGACGAAAACATGTAAAGCCTTTGCGTCACAAATCACAATCTACACAAGTCGTAAAAACCGATGTACTTCAGTGACTACCTGCCTGCTTACCTGCCTGCCAGCCAACATGTGCCTGCGTGTGTGTGTGTGTGTGTGGCGTGTCTCTCCGTCTCCGTGCTAGCAGCGCTAGCAGGTCTGTCTCGAGCTCTTCTCAGCTGCAACCTGCAACCAGAGGACCGTCTGACACCCAGGCTGTGGGGCTGACAAACCAAACGGCCCAAAGATGAATGAAGCACAATTACTGAGCGAAACAAATGTTCCTAATGATTTATACCCGGATCGGGTTGCTTTATTTTCGCCTGGGTACAATTTTCCAGGAGGACAGTGGCTGTGGAGCCCCCTTGCTCCGGGCTGCCTGGGTGAAGCTTCGACACTGTTGCACAGACAGTGAGTAATGGGCTATTTGAGACCACCGCCATTGATATTTACCTCATTTTCCCTGCTCCGACGGTGACCGGAGCGTTGTCAGGTTACGCATCATCCGTTGAGTTATTTTTACAGGCTGTAGGTGAGGCGAGAGGTGCCCTCTCACCGGTCCTCCAGATCTTCAAGCCCCCGGCTCTTGGAGGGAGAGAGGGTGGGGGGGGAGGGAAGGAGGGACAGGGGGAGGCAGAGAGAGAGAGATAGAGCATGGTGGGGTGGGGATGTAAGTGTCGCAGGTCATTCAGCCTTGAGCACTGAGAAATACACACCTCTGCTGTGTGTTCAGTTGAAAACACCAGAGCAGACCGGGATCCAGGTAGTCACGACACAAGAATGCATGGGATTGTTTTCCTTTCTGAACAGTTTTTCTTTGGTCATTTGACCTTAGACCTTGGTTGACTATCAAAACGGAATATTCTACCTCTTCGTCAAGAATACACAAACAGTTTGTCGTCTGTATTCGTCTTACTGTTTGTGATGGAGTGTGGGCTTGTCCTTTCAGACTGTGTATATTCCCTGTGGTCTTCTCCATTTGGGGAGGAAATACTGATATAGAGAAAGATAAAGAGAGAGACAGAGAGAGCAAGAGAGAGACAGAGAGAGAGAGAGAGAGAGAGAGAGAGAGAGAGAGAGAGTAAGGGGGGAGAGAGAGAGAGGGAGAGAGAGAGGGAGATCCTAGAGGCGTTTAGAAGAGCCCTGGCCATACTGTCTATGAATTATTCAGATATTTGATATCTTGGCTGAAATAGTGCTGAAGTTATAGCAGTGTGCTTGTCTCTGTGGGAGCTGCAAGAACATGGTCTAGTTACTGTGTCGACACAGGTGGTCCATCTCACACCCCGACTATGAGCCCAACGATGATCATGAATGATCCCCCACCCTCCATATTTACAGTAGGCAAAGCCCTCCCCCTTCTTGACCAACTGGAAATGAACTCTCACTGTAATTCATTAATCAGTATCATATTCATTCAAGAATAAGCAAGTTTCTTATACTCACAATACATGGAAGCTCTTAAAAGCAAAAACTAATTTGGACGTCAGTTCTATTCAACACTATTAATCTCCTAATTGCATGGTGAGCTTCAAACACCAAAGAAAATACAGAGACCAAGAGGAATAATATAATAACAAATTAATGGTTTGAAACCATTAACCAAAAATACTATATTATCTTTGCATAAATCTTCAGTGAAACCTAAACAGCTGGAGTTGAACAGCTCTTTGTTGATCCAGTTGTTTTCATATGTCATTACAGGAATTCCCACTAATGAGATCTCTGTAATTATCCACTTTAAGCTTATGATTTAGTTTGAATTTCATCTAAATCAACACCAACTGCCGGGGCTCTTGGGTGTGCACTTAGAACCTGGAAATGCTTAAGAAGACCTTCTGTACGGTAACTTGGACTACAAACAACAGTTGAACAGCTTCCAGTTGATGGATCTGAATGAACCCAATGACAACTCAAACGGTGCCCCAGGCTTTTCCCTTACACTCAACACACACACACACACACACACACACACACACACACACACACACATGCAGTACAAAACCTCAACCAAATATTTCATATTCAGCAGATGGATGACTTGTCAGCCTTCTTGAGCTATTGGTGCACACACTGCACACACACACACACACAAGCACACACACACACTGCACACACAAGCACACACACACACAAGCACACACACACACTACCCACCTCCATCCTCCAGGCTGTGACATGTGTCAGCCACGGGGCCAGTGAGCGTTATTAGCCTGGTTTGACAGATGAGTGGACCTGGAAACGAGCTTGCCTTTCATCTGGGGTCCTGTTCATCCTCACTTCTCGTGGCAGTCGCCCGGGGATATGCCTGTCACAAATTCCTGGTCTGCCCGTCACAGACACTCTCTCCATCCAGCTGAGGCCCTCCCTAAAGCCTGGCAGGAGGGGTCCTCAGAAGCAGAAGGGGTGCTTGCAGAGAGGAGGGGTTCATGGCTGGCACATGGGGAGTCCAGAGTGGGTGAATGACAGACTGGAAGGGTCTGGACCTGGGTCTGGACCTGGGTCTGGACCTGGGTCTGGACCTGGGTCTGGACCTGGGTCTGGACCCGGCTCTGGAGGGGTCTAGTTGCTTCATCACTCACCAAGCACCTAGCCCGCCTAACCCAATTAAGGAAAACGTTCACAGTAACCTCCTAAATATGATGCAATGACAGAACATGTGTACTGTACGGAGCTCCCTCTCAGAGAGAGAGTGAGAGAGAGAGAGAGAGAGAGACAGAGGAGAGAGAGAGAGAGAGAGAGAGAGAGGGAGAGAGAGAGAGAGAGAGAGAGAGAGAGAGAGAGAGAGAGAGAGAGAGACTGTGTTTCCTCAAATGCACACACACACACTGTTGCGGCATGCATGGTCATACAGATGTCAGCTCATTTGACATCCTCTCTGTCAGAGTTAATTTGGCACATGACTCTCTTTGTCTTTCTCTCTCTTTTTCTCTCTTTTTCTCTCTTCTTTTCTCTTCTTTTTCTCTCTTTTTTCTCTCTTTTTATCTCTCACTCTCTCTCTCTCCTCTCTCTCTCTCTCTCTCTCTCTCTCTCCTCTCTCTCTCTCTCTCTCTCTCTCTCTCTCTCTCTTTCTCTCTCTAATACACACGCACACACACTTTTAAAAGCCGAGCTGTGACCTTTCTAAACCCACTAGGGGTTATTTAACTATACGCATCGGTTTGAGCTAATGTTCACCGTCGCTGCTTTGTGTTTGCATTCAAAACACTAGGCCCCAAGCAAGAAACTAGCCATTGTTAGGTACTGGAGGTCAGTATTGACCGTGCAGCACTAGTAAAAGTGTGGGCTAAATGGCTAATAAAAGGATTCAAGGCATAGTATGGGGAGCCTTCTTAAGTTGTTAAAAAATAATTCACATAGACACCATTGTTCAAATTAAATTCCTATAAACTTTGCTGTTAAAGTAAGTTCACAAAATAACCAGTCCATATTCACCAGTTGGAATAATCATGAAAGGACGCCCTTATTTGTCATTTTGACTCACATTATTTCTGGTTGTGTGCCTTGTGTCCTGAAAATAACCAGCATTGATGTTTCTCTTACAGTCTTACAATCATCGCCAAAAACATCTTTTGCCCCGAAGGGAAGTGTCTCACTTCCTGTGCAAATAAAAAAAGCGGCAAGCCATAACAGCAATTACACAAAGAAGACAGGGAGAAACTTCTCCAGTTTAACCTGTTCACATACTCTGTCTTTTCTGTTTCGTCAAAGGAGGCCATTAATAATAACATTTTGCTTCCATTTCTTGGGGGCAAATGTACAACGAAACGCTTATTTACAAATTAGTCTTGACATTTTCACGTTAAGTCTTGATAAAACCGAAATATTTCCGAACAGTCACTTCTCTTTGAACGTGAAAGGGAGGTTTGAGTTCTGTTATTGAAGTCTGTCCTTTAAAATGTGTTCTTTGTGGTTGTTTGAAGCCTCTTCATATACAGTGGCCCCTCAGCAAATGCAGGCATGTTCCCGGACAAATATGACTCTAACCCTTAAGCCAGCTTGACAGCCGAATTTGAGTTTTTAAGACGTCTTGCATGAAAGCCTCTCCACCCTTTCTTAAGTAATAAGAGATTACAGCTAATCTCCTGGTAATGGCAGGTTGGCATTCCACCACAATACGGCTTTTTGGGGGACTCTGGGAAATGTTGTTTTTAACCTAAAAGCATGGTAATCCACCTCCATGTATTTTTCGATGTGTTGATCAACATGAGATGGGGGCTCTTTAAAAGCTTGAAAAAAACGAAACGAGAAATATTTTCGAGAAGATTCTACAGGTTTCTTCTCTTTTTGGTCCGTGATGTTTGTCCATCCGTTTGCCAATGAGAGAAAAAAAAGAACAAGGCACTTTGTCTGTGTGCTTGTGTGTGTGTGTGCATGTGTATTTGTGTGTGATGTGTGTGTGACGGTACCTGTTTGTAGGCGACAGCTTCACCTCTCTCACCTGCGTGTCTGGTGAGCCCTGCTACAACTTCACACACTAGCCCCAACTCCAAACCATTCCTCAGAAACATCCACTTACCCCTTCTCTCTTCCTGCCATGTAATTTTCAGTCCCTGGAACAGATGTATAAGCCCTGTTACACGTTTAAACATTTCAATAAGGGTTATTTTATTTAAGTGGCATATTGCTAAAAAGATTGTAATAATAAGTTTCTTCCTCTTATGATAATTTGGAGGTTGTGGTTTACGATGATGGTTGTGAGGTAATTTCAGTCAGTTTGCAGGTAGGTGTGTTTTGAAAATGTATGTGTGTGTGAGTGTGTGGATACAGCCTGTTTTCCACCTCATTTCCTCTCCTCCCTCCTTCAATCCACTCTGTGTGCTATCTCTCATCCATGTTGTACTTAGCTAACCCCACAAGGCAATGAAACGAACGGAAAACAACCATTAAAACCCTATTTAAACTCTCTGTCTCTCAGTGGAGGCCTACTGAATATCCAGTTGGTTTGTTGCTGAGGGAAAATTCGGTAACCACCTGAGGACTACAGTTTCCCAGAAGCCTTAGCAGGCGGTTTTCCTTCTGGTTTTGAAGCTGGAGCACGAGCGTTCTCTGGGTCTGGTGTTTGCTTGTGCTTCTGCCAGTACCGGGGTGATTTCAAGGTGGTTGACCCTGAGATAGATGGGCATTTACAGTAAATATTTCCACTTTATTTTGATTTGAGCATAGCTACATGGCTGGGCTAAGCTTCCTCTTTAAATAAACAAGCAGTGGGTATGGAGAAGAGATTGAGTGACTGAATAGGACGGATGCTTGTCAGATCTGGTATGATGACCTCTGGTAAGATACCAGAGCGTGTATTTGAATCAAGAGAATTGTGGTGACCGCTAATCTAGCGCATAAGCGTGTTACATCGCTGCGATCTTTGTTTACTTTCTATTAGCATTTTTTTACGAGCAAGGAGTATGCAGTCATCTCTTGCCAATTAGTCAATATTACAGTAAATGTTGTTATTCTCCTGAGAAGGCATGAAATAGCATGTCCAGTCATGGCTGGGTATGTTCCATGTTGGATGCATGCCGGTTCTGTTGTTGGAACTGATTCTGTGCACTGGCTTGGACTGATATGCTGTTTGGAGAATTTTTTGGTGTTGTAATATGCACACACAAGTT
>NW_025813837.1:0-40000 GCF_021917145.1 Hypomesus transpacificus | reverse complement strand
CCAGTACAGGGACCAGGACAGGGACCAGGGCAGGGACCAGGACAGGGACCAGGGCAGGGACCAGGGCAGGGACCAGGGCAGGGACCAGGGCAGGGACCAGGACAGGGACCAGGGCAGGGACCAGGGCAGGGACCAGGGCAGGGACCAGGACAGGGACCAGGGCCTTCTCCAGACACCTGTTCTGTGTGGATACTTTAGAGCAAGCTTGCCAGGGTTCATCTCTCTAGCTATATCGAGGTACACAGACTCTTTTCCTGAGCCAGCCCAAGACCCGTCCATATATCACACATCAGATGTGTTTCCTTTGGTTATACATTTTGATAGCTGGATTGTGGTTGCATGGTTGGTTTCATTGTTTACTCAGAAGTAAGTTATGAAATCCTATGACCAAAAATGGCTAACATACCTGCACTTGAACTTGTTCTTACTGTAATGGCAAATAAACTCTCAATGTGAAAACTTGAAAATGTGTCGAGTTTAACGCATTATTCTGTGTTGTAAGTCTGTTCTGGCCTGCAGCCTTCTGGTTTAACAGGCCTGTGTTGCTTTAGGCAGAGGCACAGCCAGAGAGGAGACCAGGAGGGGACAGCTGAAAATCACATCCTCTGATCAGGACCCAAATAAGGGGTTCCTCCCTCCGAACATACGTCCTGGTTCCTACTGATTACAGTGAACACACATTCCAGGTGGAGTGAACACATGCTTGTAGGTTACTGTACGTTGGCCATTAGTTCAACTGTGGTATTCACTTCGAAAACTGGTCTCTTCTCATCCTGTCTTTAAAGTCCTTGATGACAGTGCTGTGACTGTGTGTTGGTGTGTTGTTGTGTTGGTGCAAGGATTCTCAGCATGTAAAGCATTCTAGGGTTACTCATTGATGGTGTTGGAGTCAAACAAGAGAGTAGGTATTGTTTGCTGTTGTTATTGTTGCGCAAAAATCTCTATTCAAATCTTTGTTTGCTCTGCTTTTCTATGTTTCTGTGTGTCTCTCCCATGTCAGGATGTCCATTTAATGACATGTTAATACTAGAAACATAGGAACAAAATGTCCAATTGGTCTTAGAACGACCTCTGATTATTGTCAGACTAAGCTGTCCTACATGATATTTTCATTCAGTCCCTGTGTGTGTGAGTATGTGTGCGTGTGTGCATGTGTGTGAGTATAGATGTGTGTGTGTGTGTGTGTGTGTGTGTGTGTGTGTGTGTGTGTGTGTGTGTGTGTGTGAGGAGGCCTGGAGGAGCTCAGGTCTATGGAGCAGACTCAACACTCACAGTGTGCTGACAGCAGGCGGCCTTGTCTGATAGGAAAAGCCTGCTGCTCGCTTGGCCCTCCGACCCCAGTGGGAAGCACAGAGGACCAGGGGAGAGGCCCCGCCAAGCTCCCCCAACACCTGCTGCTGCTAGTGGTCTGCAACGTGTCAAAAGGCTCACTCTAACCTGATGCTAGCACTTCTTGTGAGAATCAATTAACGTTACCTTGCTTTTTACAAAAGACCAGTCCCCTTAAGCTTAATCTTTCACATGTTCACTTTCCCTGTACACAGAAGCCCTTACATGTCATGGATTAATTTGATAAGTGATGCAACTGTCAAGACATTTGATTTAAAAGCCTGTTTGACAGCCTCTCTGGGAATTATGGATTTGTTCATTGTTGATTTTTCTCCTCCAGAACAATGCTTCTTTATCGCCATGCCGAGAGACAGACGATGCTCCGATCAGCACATACCTTCCGTGTCACAAAGGTGTTCGTCAAATACCGCACCACACGCCTAATAGGTGTCTCATTTCTGCCCCCGGGCCTCTAAACTGCCTTCTCCTTCTTCCTCCCTTTCGACGTAGCATTGGTGAAAACAAAACCCTACGTTTGGAAGGGGCGCGAGCGCCGTGCCATGAGTGTGACAGGGGTCTTTTCCAAAGCTAACACGGCAGGATTGAAGCCACGTCCGCTTACGTTAGCTGCTAGCCAAGCGCTGGAGTGTCTTTGGGCCCCAGGAACTATGACTCCGGCTCCTGTCACTTTGAATGACTCGGTGAATGGCCAAGTCCATTTGGAGAGCACAGTGCTTGGCTGTAAGCTGTTTTGACATGGCCTAATACCAGTCTTACACTTGGCTGGGGGCCTGGGTTCAGGGGCCTATTCATGGCGGAGGGAAGGGTGGACAGTGCAGCCTTCCATCAGCCTGCCGAGACAAGAGTGGCCCTTTTCTGCTCTGCCGACGCGGAATGCCTCTGGCATGTGTCTGAGGAGGGCCGGACAGCCGTCAGAGCTCCGGCTGACATCACTCAGTCCTGTCCATCTGCTGACAGTCAGAACCCGCCGCTCGCCTGTTTGTTGTTTCTACGACTCAGATCAGCACTCGGGGGGGGGGGGGGGGGGGGGGGGGGGGGGGTCAAAGAGGTTTCTGGGAAACACCTTAGACTTAGAATAATCTGATGTTGTAGTTTGGGAGCATGATACATAGAGAGATACCTTTCTGTATAGGTTTACACTCCAACCCTGCTCCTGGAGAGATACCCTCCTGTATAGGTTTACACTCCAACCCTGCTCCTGGAGAGATACCCTCCTGTATAGGTTTACACTCCAACCCTGCTCCTGGAGAGATACCCTCCTGTATAGGTTTACACTCCAACCCTGTTCCTGGAGAGATACCCTCCTGTATAGGTTTACACTCCAACCCTGCTCCTGGAGAGATACCCTCCTGTATAGGTTTACACTCCAACCCTGCTCCTGGAGAAATACCCTCCTGTATAGGTTTACACTCCAACCCTGCTCCTGGAGAGATACCCTCCTGTATAGGTTTACACTCCAACCCTGCTCCTGGAGAGATAACCTCCTGTATAGGTTTACACTCCAACCCTGCTTAGATGGACCATCATATTCTTGTCCTTACTGGACTGATACACTGACACAGTGATTCATTTTGTTGTTTGTTGTTTGTTCAGGATCAACCTTCATAGACTTGAATGGCTGGACCAAAGTGTTGTGTGGTACAGTATTGTTTAAGGAGCTGGGGTAGGTGGGGAGACAGTGATCCTGTTCCTTGACGATAAGGTCTGTTACGGTCTGCTAGCGTGGTGCACACCAAAGGCTGGAGCCACGGCAAACTATCTTTGTGTGTTCTGTCTGTGAACAGGAGCCGACAGTAAAGTACTAGATAACTGTTGGTGAAAAGTGTCACTTTTTTGCTCCTCTCTCCCTCTCTCTCCCTGTTTCTGGTTCTCTATCTCTCCCTCTCTCTCTCTCTCTCTCTCTCTCTCCCTCTCTCTCTCTCTCTCTCTCTCTCTCTCTCTCCCCTCTCTCTCTCTCTCTCTCCCTCTCTCTCTCTCTCTCTCTCTCTCTCTCCCTCTCTCTATCTCTCCCTCTCTATCTCTCTCCCTCTGTTGTTAACATCTTGCCTGTCAAACGAAGCCAGACAACTCATTCTCGTCTAGTTTGAACTTGGCCATGGGTGCCAACTTAGGGAATTCAAACTTGCAACGGTTGGCCACGCCAACAAAACCAAAGTGTCTTTATTGAGTCAGCGAGGCAGGTGTGTGGGGACAGCTGAGGTGTGTGTGGTAGCCTACTGTAACCTCTCCTACAGTCTGCTCACACAGACAGGTCACAGGGCTGTTTGGCTCAGTGGGCACAGTCGAGTGCTGAGTCACTCAATCTACCTCCAAGTATGTTTGGAGGAAACTCAGAGGAGTCAGGTGGCTGAGCGGTGAGGGAGTCGGGCTAGTAATCTAAAGGTCGCCAGTTCGATTCCCGGCCACACCATGACGTTGTGTCCTTGGGCAAGGCACTTCACCTTACTTGCCTTGGGGGGAATGTCCCTGTACTTACTGTAAGTCGCTCTGGATAAGAGTGTCTGCTAAATGATGTAAATGTAAATTCTACTACTCTCTCTTTGTCTTTGTCTTTGTCTTTGTCTTTGTCTTTGTCTTTGTCTTTGTCTTTGTCTCTCTCTGTCTCTCCCTCTCCCTCTCCCTCTCTCTCTCTCTCTCTCTCTCTCTCTCTCTCTCTCTCTCTCTCTCTCTCTCTCTCCCTCCCTCTCTCTCATACTGCCTCTCTCATTCGACCTCTTTCTCACTCTCTCTCCCTCTCCCAGACACTTTCGATCACTTCATGCATACACTTGATATCACCACCTCTGTGTACCATCTCTGTGTCCTGGCATGGAGACAGGCAGACCGCTAGTTAGGCATTAGTGCCATCTGTTGGTGAGTGGAGACAAGCTGAGAGAAGCCTCACCCAGTAGCTACAGTCTCCCAAAGAACCAGGGCGAAGTCTCATTGACTTATTGCCAACCAAATGTACCCGCTTAGCCTATACAACACAATGAGTTTTGTTTCCGTTTTTACTGACGCACATAGGATTCCTCAGAATCTGTCAATCCCGTCAAAACCGGAGTACAAAAACAAATAACGGGCAGGCTTCCCAAAGCCGCTCCGCCATGTACACACAGACCAACTGCGCTTCCAGAACTTTCTGTGTGAGTGTGTGTCCATACAGGCAGACACCTGTCCAGTCAGCGTTCAGTCAGTGACACTGAAAATCATAAGCTGATTCAACTTTAGGTAAGCATGCCAGCCTGTATCCTTTGTGCCCATGGATAAAGCGCTTAAGTGTCTTAGTCAGGTAAATACATGTATCAACCATCAAATAATGGAGGCAGCTGGCCTTTGGTGGTGTGTACAGTGTAATAACTCATAAACATTACAGTGTTACAAAAGCAAGGCCCAACGATTGGGTAGATAAGAGTATCGCTTTCCGTGGGCATTGGTCAAATAGCACGTAAATGTGCGAGAAACAGTGTGAAACCGCGGGCAGGGAGATAAACACACTTTGAAGCCGTGTGTTGATACACTGTCTCCGCTCCCGGAACAATTCACCTGCTGCAGTCTCTCAGCGCGCCCATTCAGCGGCCCGGGGTCTCTATCTCCTAGTGCCAATAGACGTGTCGTCGCTTGACTATATTGATCAAACCTCAGGTGCAAAGTGGAGGGTCCGCTGGACACCTTGCCTGTGTGCTTTTTGTTAGCGTCCCTTTAGAGTCCCTCCCCCCCCCCCCTCCCCCCCCCTCCCCCCCCCTCCCCCCCAACCTGTCCCGGTGTCGAGACGCCCCCCCCCCCCCCCTTCCCCTCTCTGGGTCTCAGAGTAAGCAAACACATGCTGAAAGCCGCCATCGTTCGCCTTTAGAAAAACGTCACAAAACAAGCTTTAACTGTAGCTAGCTTTCAGTGCCACACAAACAAGTGCTAATGGGATCCCGGCTAGCCCCAGTGGCCATGGTCCTTGTCCTAGTGTCTGTTGACAGCTCCTGTTAAGGCGCCATTGTGTGAACACGGACACTGAGGATACGGGGAGTGCTTTAAAAGCACGAAGGGGAGACTACCATCTCTCTGTACCAGTTCACTTTGCCACTACCTTACCTCTGGCCCTGGTCTGGAAGCCTTGCTGGGTCTCTGTCTACTTATCTCTCTCTCCTTCTCCTTGTCCCCAGGCTTCTGGTGGATGTGAGGCCTGGAGGGTGGAGGTGAGGTCCCTGCCCGCCTGTTGAAGCCAGGTGCAGAACCGGACATGAGAGCCATGGGCCAGTGATGATAGACGACAATATCAGAGAATGGATGGATGGACATTTCCAAATCAATCAAACTCTTCTTTTCTCCTCATCTTCTCATCTGTCCTCGTTTGGAGAGCAACAAGTGTCGGGATATAGAATGTAGATGAATGGCCAGTTATTATTTTCTAAACGAACCAATTTCAATTAATATGTCCTTAGATCTACAGTTTGTTCTTTATTGATATAACTCATTTGAATGATTTCTCTCCAAAACTGTCACAGTTGTAACTAACAGTTTTTTTTCAGGTTTTCATGAAAGGATTGAATCTTGACAAACTTGACAAAACAGCAGTCTTCTGAAGTTTCTGTTTTAGGGAGTCTTTCGGGAGAGTAATCAGTGGTTTCCATATAAAAACCACCCAGAGGTCACCAAGGTCACAGAGACAAAGGGCTTTATTGGGAATGGAAGCTCAGTGTTCCAGGGATGACAGACGCCGGCAGCTGATTGGCTGGTTCCTGCTCGGATGGGATTCGCTGTCAACAGGTCCCAATTAGCCCAATCAGAATGGGAGGAAGTGGCACAGAAAGGATACTTTGTTAGTAGGACTGTTTGCAGAGCAGGGGCAAAAACAAAACACAATCGCTCCCTCTCTTTTTCCATTCCCAGTGAATCGTTAACCGATTCTGCGGAGGCAAATTAACTTGTGGGCTTTCGCGTTGTTGTGGCGTTGCTTTGTTGACGCCCGTCTGAGCCGCGCGGCCCTAGTGCCCGATGATGTCAATATCGCCTCCCTGCATCTGAACTGCGTTCTCTGACTGAACCTGTTTCCTGCCATAAAGACATCACCAGGAGCCACTGACACAACAACCACGGGCGCACATTCACCCAGAGCGTGGAGGCCCACGTCGAGGTCACCAACGTGAAACAAAGGATCCGAAACACCAGACTAGATATGAGTCACAGAGAAAAACGGTGAGTCACCCCTGGAAGACAAAGCCTCGATTGGGACCATGAGAACACGCGCCGTGCCGATGCCATAAACACATTCACCACCAGCTACTCTAAACAGCGATTGGAAAGAAAAGCCGCATTATCAGATTTGTTGCAGGGGCACTGATTCACGTCACTGATTGGTGAACCCAGCTTGACCAGGGTGGCTGAGCGGGCAGGGGGCTTAGTGAGTGATGGGGCTCCAGCCTCTGACCAGAGGAAGTCATTAAAGGGTGAGGTGGGCAATGATACGTCTGGCTCACTCAGCCGGGCCGCTATCCCTGGAACCTCCATGCCTGGGGAGGTGACAGGTGAGGATGGACGGGGCCTGGGAGGACTGGGTCTCTGTCCACCTGTCACCCCTCCTATCTGTGGCGCCGCCTGGGCAGCACTCCTCATCAGTATAATGGGGCAATTGTAGTCACGGGCGCAGCGAGTTTTCATTCAGGTCTATATAGAGACGTCATGATGAAACTACATTTCAAGGCGAAACACTGGAACATCTGCGTCCTGCCAAATGGCGACCTTGTGTGGATCCCTACAAACTCATTTTCACAGCAGACGACACTTAGACGCTTTTAGACTGGAAAAAGTCAACCTAAGACACTTTGAGACCACATAATGTCACGAAAACACCATCCTATTTTGGGGTTTTCTCATCTTTGGTGGAGTTGGTCCGGGGTTGGGGGGAGGGGGGGGTGGTTGTGTGGTGACACCCAAATCCCATTCTGATGTGGGTTGTATTATTTCGAGACGGTCTGGCCTTTAAAAAGCCCTCACTAATATTATCGCAGGGCTCCTATTGGAGCGCGATGTTGTGAATGGCGGGTGCACCCGACGGCCACCATCCTCCCATAGCTGCCCATAGCTCCCAACCTCCCACTCTCTCAACTCTGGAGACCCCCACAGCCAGCCTGGCAGACACACCAGGGGCTGCCTCTGGGTCTGGATGACGAGGGGCTGGCGGGTCGAGACAGTCTGGGGTGAACTTGATGTGTGGGTGTACTGCAAGTGGATCCTAGGAGTGGTCTGTGTTTTGATCAGTGTCGTCCAGAAGTCTAAATGGCTCTTTTGGTTTGGTGAGCTCATTGTGGAAAATGGGATCCATTTTGGATCCCAAACTAGTTCCGGGTTCAGTGTCTCTCCTGCTCCGACCCTGGCCTACTAAACCTCTGTGTTTTGGGGGTTTTCGCATGCAGATACACAGTTAGACAGGATCGTCATGGCGCCCCTGAAGCCCCGCCCCTGGTCCTTCTGTTCCCATGGCCATTAATCACCAGCCCTGTGGGGGCCAATCACGCGCCGCTGGGCTCCGCTGAGACCCCTGTCATCCGCACTTCCTGTGTCTACACAGGACCCTGCCCGGCAGTCATGGACGCTGCCAGAGTAAAAAAAAAAAAACAGTATTAATTACCAATGGCCTTCATTCTGGGGTACTAAGGGTCATGTCCATAAAGAGTTTTTTTATATATATTTTTCCAAAACATGAAGCCCAAGGCATCTTTTGTTATGAGCAGAACACACACACCGTGTTACACAACCAAAGAGAAACATTTAAGGGGCCTCGGAGATTTCACTAAACTAGCATTCTGAGAAAGTGTGTGACCATACGTCATTTTATATGGAGTGTTAAGAGAGACTACTCTATCTCCTGGACTGTTAAAACAGTTTCAGTTAGAAACTTGCAATGACTCAGGAAACCAGACAAGTAATGTTCACAGCTAGACCTCCACGCAAAAAGACAAATGCCCTACTTCCCCGTATATGATCTCTTTAAAGTTTAAACAAGAACAGAACAATTTCTTAGACTGAGAAACTAGTCTATAATAGTATATAATACTCTTTTCCAGTCCTTTTCAGGGGGCTGTTTAGCTGGAGGTTTTGCAGACAGAAATGCCCTGTCCTCAAGGTAAATTCCACATGTTTGATTGATTGAGTGATCTGAAATAAGGGGTGTCTTTGATGGTTTGGATGAGGTGTCCCTCTGAATGTCATTAGAAATGTGTTGGAACAGTCCAAGCGCATCCACCTGTCAATCAACGTCCATTAAGTTGTGGTTAGTGGTATGGCCCAAAGCAGGGGGGAATCTAATGCCCTCTTGGCCTGTCTGGTGTGATTGAAATGGAGTGAAGGTGAAATGAAAGGCCTTGGAAGAGCTATTAAACCGCAGGCTAGCATACCAACCACGCACACACACGCACGCACACTCACTGACACACTCACAGATGACACGCACCTGCACCCACACACAGTATACATGGAGAACAGACTGGGACAGACTCACGTACAGACACCAGCCCACTCTAGCCCCGGCGGTTCTGTTGGTGAGAACAAGCCCCCCATAGGTGGGCCCTGTGTGTGAAGACAAGCTGGCTCAGCAGGAGTGTGTGTGCGTGTACAGGAGTGTGTGTGTGTGTACAGGAGTGAGTGTGTGTGTGTGTGTGTGTAGAGTTTGATGTGGGTCGTAAAGCATGAACCGCTGGGAATGACACCCGGCTGGAGCTTCATGACTCCCAGTGCTCGGCTAAAGCTGCTGTCTCCATGTTTATCTTCCAGCACTGCTCAACCTGCACAGGCCCCTCCTTTATGGCCAGGTCACAGTGATGCTGAGTAATAACACACACACACACACGGAGATGAACAGACACACAGCGATCGGTCACCGGTTAAACATCACACAAGACACACATGAATACACAGACACACACAGGCACACAGTTGACGGCTAAATATACCGAATGCACATACCTGTACAGTGGGGTATTCTCCAGCCAGAAGTGTGGAGCAGGCCCTCTCACTCAGAAACCTATGCACACAGTGCTTTCTGTGTCTCAGATATGTTCATAAACGAAATAAATGAGTTCCCTTGGGCACGGCATCCCAGTTAATTTATGGTCAAACAAAAACCGTTGAGACAAGGACTTATGGCCTGTGAACTGCTTGTGTTGGCTGCCCCATAAAAGGCGGCCCCTGGTCAGGCACAACACTGTATGTGTATGACTAGAGGCGTGTGGGATGTTTGAGTGTGTGTGTGTGTGAGTGTGTGTGTGTGTGTGTGTGTGTGTGTGTGCATTAACTCAGAAAATCAGCTGCTCTCCACATGGGTGGCCTTTTAGCTCCCCTCTCTCCAAATAACGCCCCCCCCCCCTCACCCCCCCCCCCCCTCACTGCATCGTCCCTCAAGTCATCCAAACCTTTTTCTTTGAACAAAACGACCCAGGTTCCCCGCAAAGGCTTGTCGATGTCATTAGAAAAACAAGCTTCCTACACCGTCTTCCATATGGTCTTTTGTCATTCCCATCCAAATCATCTTCATCATCATCATTGGGTGAATTCTCCTCCTCTTCCTCCTCCCTCCTTAGAACATGCACGATGTCTCGACACCATGTGTGCTAGCAGCATGCCCCGACCGGTTCCCATGGTCTATTTTAACCTGCGGTGGTTGTGGGCATCATCGGGCATCAGTCATAGTGCCAAGGCCATGGGCCCCGGACTGCTTTTCCACTATTAGGCCTCATTATGTCTAATTATCCCTCAGCTGCTAGTCTCCTCATCACCCCCCACCATTCCAAATGGTAAATATCTCTGGGGCCGAGTGTTTGGAGCGCGGGTGTTTGGAAAGAGGAGAAGGCTGAGAGAGCGGGAGAGAGCGGGCGGGCGAGAGCGGGAGAGAGTGGGAGAGAGCGGGAGAGAGCGGGGGAGTGCAGCAGGTGGCTCTAGTTAGGTCCCTGTGGACACATTCCCCGTGCAGAATCACATTGGCGGAGGCAGCGGAACCATCTGGAAAACAAGTTCATCAACAGCTCCCGACATGGCCCAGCTCCTGGGCTGTGGCCGGCAGAGAGCCGTGGGACGAGGGCCTGGTCTGGACCTGTTACCCAGCCCAGACTGCCGTGTCAGGGCCTCGCTATGGGGCTCTGGCCCTGGCCATGGAGCAAAGCATGAACCAATAGACTTTATGCTTTTTGTTTATGTCTGTGTGGATGCTAATGTGTACGCCTGGGTGTGTGTGTGTGTGTGTGTGTGCGCTCGTGTGCATGCCTGTGTGTGGGGTTAGTGTGAAGGGGTACGTGTGAGCGTGACTGACAGGTGGGATGTACAGGCACGGGGAGTGTATGTGTGAGTGAGGATGAGCGTGTGTGTGTGTGTGTGTACTGTAGTGAGTGTGGAGTCTGACAGGTTCATGGGTCAGTAGCTGTACAAGGCCGTCTGGAGGAACTGGATGTCCTCCCTGCTGGGTGTGTGTGTGTGTGTGTGTGTGTGTGTGTGTGTGTGTGTGTGTGTGTGTGTGTGTGCAGTGTCCTACCTGCTGTGAGCGTGTGACAGGAAGTGCAGGAGAGCAGAGAAAGGCTGGCAGGAGACAGAGGGCACAGAGAGGAGGGAGGCTGCAGTCTGCAGAACAGCTTCACTGCAGAACTACTGGGCTGCAGCAACACCACATATGGATCAAAGTGTTATATTATTAAGGGGAAGTTGAAATGGGAAAAAAACGTGTTGTCTTTGCTTCATTTCGGGGGGGGGGGTTCTTCACATTTTCAACTGTTTTGTTTTGTTTCTGTTTTGCCTTTGATCAGACTGCTAGAAAGTACAGTTTAGTTCAGATAAAAAAAGTACATGAACCCTCAGCTTTGAGATGTCAGTGTCAGATGACTGAAATCTACTGTAATGTCACGGCAAAGGTCATAGTCAGGGGTGAGAGTTATTCAGAGGCGAGAGAACATGCTGCCATTTCCCTGTGGAGATGGCTGTCCTTCCGTGAACATGTGCAGTCAAACCAGGATGGTTCAGATCCCTTTATGCTGAAGGACGGCTCATGTTCTGCTGTGGATGCCACTGTGGGACGCAAAGGGCTGCGAGGGGCAGAGGAAAACACAATACAGCACGTCTATTCTCTCTGTGCACACTATAGCCCTGTCTCTCCCTCTCCCTCTCTCTCTCTTTCTCTCTCTCTCTCTCTCTCTCTCTCTCTCTATATATATATCTCTCTCTCTCTCTTTGACACACACATGCACACACACACTGCGGAGTATCGGGTACTAGCCCTGATCATTTATTAGGTAACAATAGTGCTGTCACTCTGGGACTAAGATTAATGAAAGTCTGCCTGTGGCAGGGCAGGCTTTGGTGACCCTCTTCACAGCTCTCATGCACCCAGGCTGGTGCGTCTTGAACCAGGCCTGCAGGTAACACTATCGCCCCATCGGGAGTTGTGCAATAAATCAACTCCTGGGAGTTATGGGTTGGGGTATGTATGTATGTGTGTCTAATAGTTGAGTCTTCGAGGAAAAAATTATTGGATAGCAAATTAAAAGTTTGATGCATGCCAAACAATCTAAACATGGACAACGAAACGAAACTGATTTTATGGAAGGGGGGGGGGGGGGGCGTCCACGTTGCAGATGTTTATTGTTGACACCAAGCTCGTATACGAATTTATTTAATGAGGGATCAATGAGACAGTTTCGTACGCCAAAGTTAGAGTTTTCCGCCATTACTACCAAGCGATTTTTTTTACTAGAATACCTACGCAGTATGAGCACAAATATACGTACATTCAGTAAAGTTGTCAATTGTGTGAACGTGCACAATCAGTCAAATGAACTACACTTCCAATTGCATAAACTCCATTTCTGCTTGCGTTGTTACTAGTGCAGCTGAGATCCACGTGAAGGTTCGTCCGACAATAAACAAACGCTGAAACGTAGTCATACTAACAGTGGTTAAATATTTAACATTACAAGAAGAAAACATCATAAAGATTGCAAGTAAGAAAAGGTAAAAATGCACTAACGTTTTAATGGAGCTGTTTCGAAGTCAATCGAAACGAGTTTCAATCGATAATGAATGTCCAGCCTCCCAAGATGTGGGGAAGTTTGATGAATGAAAGCCAGGCACCACACAAAAGTGTGTTACTGTACATATGATAGTGTCACTCTGTGACAGTGAAGCTACGGTATCACAGTCCTGTGTGCTCAGGAGACCACCTTCACACAATGTCATACATGCTCTCTCTGTGAACTTGCCCCTAGGTGAACATATCAGATGTGTTCAGTCCTATGGAACACAATGCACCGACCCTGCCGTACTGTCAACAGACAAACCCATCAGATGAAAGATGGGAACTTAGAATGGATCGCCAGCGAGCGAGCACAATGGACGGATCGTGTACAGGACAGCATCTTTACATGATATGAAGCACCCCAGAGCTTCAGGTGAGGAACTTAGCTCTGTTGTGTTCCTAGCACTGCACTAAAGGCTAGCTTTGGCTTTGGCCAGGGGCCCACTAATGTTTGACTACAACTGCACTATTTGTTGGGACAAGGCTCTGGACAGGTTGTTGAGTGTGTTATTTCGTTGGGGCTATGTGTTTGGTGACAACAAGATAGCGCGGTAACACCTCCAAGACATGCTCATTGGTGGGATTATCGTTATCTGGTGATGGCCGATGTTGAAAGAGGCCCTGTCTCCACGTGGTGGCAGGA
The DNA here is from genome assembly GCF_021917145.1 of Hypomesus transpacificus. Lineage (NCBI taxonomy): Eukaryota > Metazoa > Chordata > Actinopteri > Osmeriformes > Osmeridae > Hypomesus > Hypomesus transpacificus. The sequence continues at coordinate 26,981 of NW_025813837.1, read as the reverse complement.
ACCTGGGGAAAAAACATGTCTATCTCTGAGAGAAACGTCTAGAATCAACACCGTCTGTAAAATACTGTTATACCTGCTTACCTGTAAAATACCTGCTATTGCGGCTTGGAGCTTCAGTCACTGATGAAGTGGTTTAATCTTTAACAACGGAGGTAATTTCAAGTTAGCTGTGCCTCAAAGGATGTGTGTATCTTTTGAGCGTGTGTGTGTGTAAGAGAAAGATACCTATCTACGGTGATACATCAGCCCTGGTGTGGAGGTGGACCTGTGTAATTATCAGGTCTCAATGGCCCACGGTGTTATTTTGTGCCGTGGGTGAGATGCTTATCTGGAGCTGTCAGGCACCTGGATGGATGAGGACTGCAGCTCCTTAGAGCCTCTGCTCACCTCCCACCACTACAGCCAGACAAACTAACTCCCCTGGCCGCCCCTCCAACATCTCCTCTTGTGGAACGCGAGACAAACCAGCTCCTCCAGGGGGAGAGTCTCAAGGCTCTCGATCTTCCGAGCTCCGGCATCTTATTTGTTCGTCCGATGCCTTTCCTCGGATGTAGGCCTTGCGTTGATTTACGGCGCGTAGGCTGTTCAATCGGCGTCTTTAAATGTGAATGGAAAAGAGCGTGGGGTGTTTTTTAGGTTTGGTGGGACGTGATGGACAGACAGACAGACAGACGCACACACGTACGCTGAGAGAGGGTTCCAGACAAGCTGCGCTCCTGGCATTTCCCCCCGTATTCGTCAGCTCTCGTCTAGCAGGAGAACATCGATGTATTTGGTCCTGCGATCAAGAGATGAAAGCGGGGGTCTTGGCCGACTGTTTGGGTGGCCGTGACGAGGGCCTGCGCGTCAGGCTAGAGAGCGCAGAGCGGCTCTGCTGTACTGAAACCTCGCTAGATCTCCAGTGTGCTGCTGCTGGTGGTTGGAGGGGAGTTGACAGGCCTTTTGTCTCTCAGCACCGACACACTGGGCTTTCATGATGACGTTTACCCTCAATCAAGAGGTCTTTCCTGTCTACTGGCGGAGGCCCTGGCGTGTATTTGAGATCCTTCCATCCTGCTTACTTAGCTGATAAAATGGATTTAATCGCACAACAGTGGGTTTAATAGTAGACACTCGTTCACTCTGGATCAAAAGAAGGAAGTCAAAGACCAATTTCTTTGAAGCTCACATTACATATCGGCATAACCTTCTCTAAACAAGCCCTGGTTCTGATAAAGACTATGATGTGTGTTATGTAATGTGCTCTATCTTTAATCTTTTGATGAAGGAGAATGGAATTGTCATTAGTTTTGTCGGGGGAGGCGGGGGCTTGTCAAACAGATTGATTTCAGACTGTTTCACATTAACGGAGATCGTCCAGAGTTAAACGTCCCCCCCCAAAAAAGACTGCTTGCAGTCTGACCTAAATGGTTTGCTACAGTAGACCTCTATCTGTCGGTCGATGTCTTCAATGGTCTGGCTAGCCCAATGGACTAACCAGTCCATTATGCTCAGTAGATAACCCCTGTCTACTCCAGTCAGCCAGCTTCAAGACCTGTGACCTCTACCCTTGACCTCTGACCCCAGGTCCTGGAGGGCCTGCCCCCTGGCCTGGGTCCGGTGGCTTGCCTCAGAGGGAGCTAAAGTTACTCAAGCATGTGGATTCATTAACAAATATCTGTCTGTTTGCCGCAGTAATAAGGGGGCATTTAAAAAGAGAAGGAACCCCCCTGGAATCCCATCAAGCCAGGCTGCTGGTGTCAATCAAACCCAGGTTCATCTCAGGGCCATCTCGGTCTACCTGCCACCAGAACCACCGCTCTGTGGCATCTTCATTAGAAATAGCAGAGGAGATGGGACATTGTGTTCGTCAAGGTCCATGTGCGACCTCATGAGGCATCAGGGAGGAAGAGGACGATGGTTAGGCAGAGGGAGAGGGAGAGGGAGTGGGAGAGGAAGAGGCAGAGGCAGAGGCAGAGGCAGAGGCAGAGGCAGAGGCAGAGGCAGAGGGAGAGGGAGAGGGAGAGGGAGAGGGAGAGGGAGAGGGACTGTATTTGAGAGGTAATGAAGATGAAGGGGAGCCCAGGCTGAAGGACTCTTCCTCCCCCTTATGGGCACATGCGGTAGTGTTTGGATTTGTCTGGCAAATCCCCAATCACACATTATTGGGTGGTGGTGGTGCACCAGCTCAGTAAGGGGTGATTGAGAATAAATAAATACAAATGTCTTCAGTCGCACAGTGAGGCACACAGTGCCGTCCCGCTAAGGTCTGACTCAGGAGGAGCCTACGGGACGTTTATACAACACTCAAATATTCTGTTTGGGAATGAGCGGGGATACGGTTGGTCAGGAGGACCCCTCTTTCTGTTTGCATAACGCATTGAGGCTGTGTCCATTATCTGATCAACACCCCCTCCAAACACCCCCAAACCCCCCCCGGGGGTCTGAGCGGCTGACGGAGAGGACAGCAGGCCGACACGGCCAGGCAGAATGGGTGAGGACAGGTAACAGTGATGGAGCCTGGATCAGTCACGCAGCTAGCCAGGGAGAACAAGCCATCATGTGATCCTTCCAGAGATGGGGCCTGGGACGAGAGAACAATCCGGATCAGGATCAGGCTCGCGGCTTCCTGTCCGTGTCGTGGCCAGTGATGGATCGCCAGTGTCAGATCTGGATACACACTCGGAATCAACCAGACCCCCGAGCCGGGCCCAAACTAAACTAAATATTTCATGTAAAATGTAAAACATGCTCTTTGCCGTAAACATGTTTCGAAACATGGCCGCCCAGGCCTGAGAAATGATTTGAACCCTAACTGTGAGTGTTGTCTCAGAGCTAGCGTTTGTTTACGTAGATTGGATCGAGTGGTATACCATTACTCTGGCTCTGTCAAGGTCTTCTTTATTTATCCTTCTTTCCCCTCCTGCTCTGGCAGAGGAATATTGTCCTGGGATAAGCAGACGAGGAAGATAATCTATCTTTAGACGCCCAGGACCTACATATCTGATTACTGGGTTCATTATTTGAAAGTTGCAATCTCCGAGACGGTTCCTCCGGGGTACTGTAGCTCGTGTTGTTTTAATACTGCAGTGCATACGCTGGATATTAATTACAGCATGCAGATCAAACTTCATTCGGTGAGGATTTTCAGAAGAGCCATTGACTGTGTGTGTGTGTGTGTGTGTTTGGAGCGGGTGCGTCTGTGTGTGTGGGGTTGTGGGAATGTTGTGGGAGGGGGTGTGTGTGTGTGCATGAGCGTGAGTCTCAGTGGTCCGCGTTTATATGCCCTGTGTGTGCACGTTTCCATTCCCCCCCCCCCCTTGCCTTTAAATAAGATCTGTCTCTGTGAGCTGTTTATTGCCTTAGTGTTTCTGGGAAGGTAATGATGCATGCATAATCATGTGGGATGGACTGCAGGCAGAAAGACCTGCACATACTGGACGTCTGCTGCTTCATCTGAGATTTCAGTTAACCCAAGCAACCCAGGGTCAGTTGTGTGTGTGTGTGTGTTTGAGTGTCTAAACTCGCACACGTGCTAACGCCTTTAAACAACACCCATGCATAAACAACCACTCCCCCCCCCCCATCCTAAAAGCACTCTTTTCAAACAGCTTCCCTCTTGAACACTGGCGGTGTTCGAAGCAGAGGACCTGTTGAGGTTTGTTGGGAGGGGGGGTGAGGGAGGGAGGGGGGGGTGGGGTGTCCTTTTTGTCCAAAGACAGGGGAAATGGCCTGTGGTGTTGTGGGACGCACAGGTGTGTGCGAGTTAAAAGCAGCGGGCCCTGTCTCCGTGGCATGGGCTGATGCGGCGCTGAAAGGCCGGCTCGTTTAGCGGGCCGTGAGGCCGACATTAGAGAGGGTGATGACAGTACCAGTTAGGAGGGCTGGGTGGCTGGCTGCACACATGACTAGGTTTCACCTGGGACCTGGGAGAGGGAGGAGGGAGGAGGAGAGGAGGAGAGGAGCGACTGTGCTGGTGTCAGCAGGAGAAGCACCTTCCTTTAGTTAACCTCTGACACCAGCATGTTACCACACACAGGCAGGTATGGAGGGAGGCAGAAGAAGACCGAAAGAAGGACAGAATGAGGGAGTTGCAGGAGGAGAGGGAGGTACAGTAAACTCCCTGCAGGGTCTAAATAAGACACATGCTTGTTACAGTAGCACATTGGCAGCCAATGAATTCTCTTCCACAGTGGCGGTGGTGATGTGTCTGTATGTGGCGAAGGGGGGGGGGGGTAATGAAGTTGCAGGGTAATCTTTCTTCCGTTGGCTAGGCTGACCAGAGAGCCAGACTCACACATTCTCTCTCTCTAACACACATACACATTCTCTCTCTCTCTGTAACACACACATTCTCTCTAACACACACACATTCTCTCTCTAACACACACACATAATCACATTCTCTCTTTAACACACACACGCATTCTCTCAGACACACACAACCGCACAGAAACACACACAGGTGCTCTATTTTCCTTTCTCAGTCAGCCTGCAATTAACCTCTGAGCCCTGGGTCATGAATCAGCGGAGGAGAGGAGAAGGGTCTTTAAGATAAACAGGGCCCCAAACGCTGGCTCCTTCTCTGGCCAGATTTATGGAGGTGGCCCCGTGAATGGGTGGCTGGCCCTGACTGTCCCATGCATGAGTGAGCCAGGTGACAGCCCTGGGAGGGGGGTCAGTGACACTGCGGTGCCCTACCTGGCCTGGGGAGGTCACAGCCAGGTGACCGGGGGGGGGGGGGGGGTCGCTGTGACTGGGGGTCAACAGGTTACCCCTTTAGGAGCCAGGAGCTAGTCTCTCTCTCTCACTCATCTATCTCTTGCTCTCTCACTCCATCTCTCTGTCCCTGAATGTTATTGTATTATTTGATTGACTCCTAATTTAATTCAATTCGCATCAAAGAGTCTCTGCCTGGCTCTGGCGAGGAACGTTCTCCCCCCCCCCCCCCCCCCCTCCTGACAGCTAAATTGATTCCACAGAGCGAGCGTCTGGTAATACCAGGGTGTATGTTCAGTGATTAAGGACATCTCTAAGGGAGTCAGATGGAATCCGGGCCCTAGATTCGTATCAGTTAATAAGGCCTGGGTATTTAACCAGACCTGGCTCCCTGGTGTCTCAACATAAATGCATTCTTACCTGATAATTGAATGATCGCAAAGATTGAAGCGGGTATGGGTATGGCTTGGTGGTCGAGTGTTTCGACTGCAGATCAAGAGGTTGCAGGTTGAAATCCCGCCCTCCCCCTCAGTGCCTTAAACAAAAGCGTCTGCTAAATGAACACATTTCAATACATTGCATTTTAGGTGGTGCAATCTGTCCCTTGATACCTTGTGGCCAGAGTAGCCATGTCTCCTGCCTCACTGACCCAGATCTGACACACAGAGACAGGGCCTCCAGCCTGAGATCTTCCCCGTACGCTTCTTCAGCTGGCTGGGGCTGCTGTCTGCTGTCTTTCCTTAGTCTGGAGCTAGACATGGTTCCCATTTCACCATGACCGCTGTCCCCCCTCACACACACACACACTGCTACAGTACACACATGCACACACAAGTACACCTACGCCACAGTACACACACACACACGCACTTGGAGAGCTCATACCGTAGCGCTAAGCGTTATTTACAGCGTCTCAGGGACAGCCTGTTTGTCTAACAAGCAGACCTTGTTAACCCAGAGCCTATAAATTCTGGACTCGTGTTGCTTTTTCCTCCACGGGGTCAAAAACGGTTTGGCCTGGAAGCCTGTCTGAGACCCCCCTCCCTTACCTCACTGCCCAAGCCTTCAGCGCTGATCCAACTGTTACGTTTGGTGTCATAATTGCCCCAGGGCAGGCAACCGGGGCTGGATAATAGCCCATAACTTGTATCTAACCCTTCTCTAAAGATTTAATAGTACATTGAAATCATTCTCAGCATGTGCTTGAGGTGTCGCAATATTCTGTGCTACGGGACTGCAGTTCTGCAGGTTTACAGGGCCTCAAGTCTGCATCACTACGGTTCTATAACTCTACAGGTCTGCAGCTCTGCAGCCGCATCTTCAGAACCCTTGATTTACATCCCTGCGTTTGGAGCGAGGGGCGGGCCAGCGAGATACCGCTTGTCAGGGCACGCTCTCAAGCGTTGCCGTCGGGAAATTTACGGCATCGGTGGCGTTCGGCTCCACAGATGATCTTTTCTCCATGTGGGACGAACCCCTCTGGTCGGCCACGTCGCCGCCCTGCTGGTCACCTCGGGACTGCGCCCAGGAGGACGCCAGGGGAGATTCTGGCCCTTTCAACTCCAATTTCCCACAGTTTCCCTGAAAAAAGCTTTCTCCCGTCTCTCAATTTTATGAATCGCAGAAAGGAAAGATTCGACTGCACTTCTTTTATCATGACTTAGATCTCAAGGACATTCAGGAAACGAAGAAAGTGATCAGTGAGTGTCATACATTGACCTTTCCGCTGTGTCAGCAATGGACTGTTGACAAGCCTTTAACTCGACGCCAAGGTTTTCTTAGCATGTTAGCGTGTTAGCATTAGCATCCCCCGGTCTCAGGTGTAGGTAGCTGTGGAGGTCACGGGGAGTTGAGACCAGCGTCATTACTCAGTGACTGACAGAGTGACAAGGCCTCTTGTCTTCGCCCAGTCAGCTCCAGGTGAACATAAATAGCGGGATCATGATGGATGGGAGGACAGACGAGATTGACAGTGATAGGAGTGTTTGGGAGCAAGGAGACACCAGCGCTGGGCTGCTGCTGTGTTGTTCATGTTGCAGTGTTATCGAACGTGGAGGTCGCAGTGGGATTTTGGATTCAAGCTAGAACGTTATTGCCTATTAATTATTCACAGCGACAAAATGAATCTGTAGCCTATTAGATGAATGCACAGTAGGTTGTAGTACCTGTTTATAAATTACTCTGTCTTGGGTTCTCTTTATGCTCTCTCTCTACCTCTATTTCTGTCTCTATTTTTGTTATTTCTCTCTTTTTTTTAGCTCTCTCTCGCCTATCTCTCTCTCTCTCTGTCTCTCTGTACTTCTCTCTCTCCCTGTCCTTGAAAAGAGCCTGTCTTTCAGCTCTTTGAGATCAGGTTTCATTCATTTCATGGCCACCAGCCAGTGGTCAGCACTTGTATAAGGAGATTCTCAGTGGTCAGATAAGATCAAATAGGGCGAGTGTGTGTGTGCGTGCGTGTATGTGAATGCATGCATGTGTGTGTCCGAGGCCAATTAGACAATACTGCAGCTTGGGCCGTGAACCCATCCATCATGTCCCGGACAAAGCCAGGTGTCAGGGGGTCCGTGGGCTCTCGTCCAGCCCCCCGGCCAGCCTCGCTGACAGGTAGGCCACCCCTGGTCAGGCCTGAGTAGGCCTCAAGCACTGTGCTGGTGTCGTCTCCATAACAGCCCCATGGAAGGCTCCTCCAGCCTCGCTTCTCCGGCCTCGCTTTCCCTCACTTCTCCAGCCTCCCAAACCCAGGGTGACCAGGCCCAGCGAAGGCTATCCACAGGCCTGTCTGTTAGGCTCATATGAAGGGTTGGACTGACAGCAAAGTAAGCACACGGCAATGTCAGCCTGTGGCCCAGAGATATATTTTCCCCACAAATCCAATAAAAATACAAAAACTGAGTTCTGGAACGGGAGAGGGCGGGCACAAGACCAAGAAGTGCCAACTGAGGATATCCAAACCGTCTGGAACAGCTGTGACACGTTCTGGTCATGTTGGTCCCTAATGATTTTCGTTCCTTCGTTTCCGAGTACGCGCAGATGACCTCACCCTCTTTTGGTCAGTTTGAGTTTTACTATGTTTCTTTGAAAGGTTTCTTAAAAATCTTTTCAGCTCTACGGGAAAACATGGGTTCTGTCAGTCTTTCAGTTCTGATCTGGAGTGGTGTCAGTCATGTGGCTGGCCTGCTGCCCCCCTTCCTCACCCCCCTTACCCCCCCCCTCTCTCTCTCTCCGAGGTCCACACCACACACTGTTCACCTCACAACTGTGCTGTGGACCGTGTGGAACTTTCTAGATGCTCCTACTGATGGTGGAAATGCAGCCAATACATTGGCTTTTCTTGGCTCTAAGGCCCGTAGGCTATGGGAAACTGTGAAACACCAATGCTGTGGAACACCAATGCTGTGGAACCCTTTTGGAACGATGTGGAACACCATGGAACACTGTGGAACCCACGTGGAACACTGTGGAACCCATATGAAAACACTGTGGAATACAGTGGAACCCATGTGGAACCCATATAGAACCCTGTGGAAGTCTAAATCTGATGCTATCATACTCGTGCTGTAGGCAAGAGGCCCATGAGGTTTTCTTCTCCGTGTCATGTTAGCTGACTGGTTGCTTATTTTTCCAAATTCAGCAGAGAGATAGCATGAGGTAGAGGGGGGGAGCGGCTCTGCTCTATTAATCATACAGCTAGACTGGCCTTCCCCAGGCGGACAGACTGTGTGTGTGTGTGTGTGTGCTCATACAGTATGTAGGTAGCCTACAATATTTACTCTTATCTGTGTGTGTGTGTGTGTGTGTGTGTGTGGATGCCAGGTTCTCTTGAGGCAGAGTAACCCTTGGAGAACGCACACAGAAGGCTCCCAAACCCAGAGTGTATTCATCATAGTCAGGGGCTGGCTGCTGTGGCACCACTGAGTTTGTGTACTCCTGTGTGTGTCTGTGGGTGTGTGTCCTGGGGTAGACTGCCGGCTCGGTCTTTGTGTTCCCTGCCCGCCACTACCCCAGGAGCTGGCACGTCATGTGACTCTTAAAGGTGTATAAATACACGGGTCCCACCTGGATGTCGTCCACAGCAGGAGATGGCTATCTAGCCAGGCGCCCAGGCCTGGGACCTGTATTCATGCAGGACAGAGGCTAAACGCATAGGGAGCGGGGTGCAGGGTTTCCTTTCAGTGGATATTTGGTCAAAGTCTGCCTGGCTGTGTGTCGGGGCGAGATTGGTCTGTTGTGATGAGTGTGTGTGTGTGTGTTTATGATACATGTGTGTGTATCAGTAGATGTGTGCATCTACTGCACGCATGTACGCACACAATGGAACACATACGCATGCACTCGCATTAAACAGGCGCAAGCACACACACACACACACACACAGAGCTATTTCCCTTGTGCTGTGTTGGGTTTGAGAGGGTCGTCCACTGGGGCTGAGTGGCAGGTGGAGGAGAGCGGGCTGTGAACGAGGAGGGGCACCATCGAGCAGCATCTTCCCCCCCACCCTCCCCCCCTCCAGCTCGGGCTACTCTGTCAGCAGGCCAGCTCTCATCGCACCCAGGAACAAGGCCTCTTTCTCTGGGAAGAGCCCCACCTCCACAGCCCTCTTTGGTCAACTGGATCCTCCTGCTGAGTGACATGACATGGGTGAGGTCTGAGTGGGACAGCCTGAGTGGGCTCCCATTCTCCCCCTTACCCCACCCCCAACCCGGCCCCGTTTACCCCCTTACCCCATCCCACCCTGTCCCAACACCCCTCAACCCCTGCATTCCCTTTCCCTCCCCACTCCTCCTCGCAAACCCCTTCTCCCAATCACACCCAATCACCTCCTCTCGCAGCCCAGCCTGTTCCCACTGGAGGCAGAGTCGGCGCATTAATAAATAACAAGCCCAAACCATCTAAAACATCCATCCTAATTCATCCGTCTCAGAGGCCCCACCAACCTCAGCCTGACCTACACATTGACTGTAAACACATTTGTCTCCTATCGGCTTCCTAAGTCCCCGAGCCCGGCAGGGTTATTCAGACTGATGAAGTGCCTGCTGTGCCAATGTCGGTAGGAACACGGGAATCCGAACCACATCACAGCTAACTAACCAGCCAGGCCTCATCTCTGGAAGCTTCTAGATGGAGGGTGTGTGTGTGGGTGGGGGGGGAGAGGGGGGGTGATGGTAATGAACATCTGTCTGTGTTGGCTGATGTGCGGAGGGCAGAATGGCAGCTCTGTCTTACCTGGGGAGGGCCGAGGTAATGAGCCCAGCTGGTGCTGACAGATTGCTGGGAAGGGGGGCTCAGGATAGGCCCAGGCTTGGCTGGGTGTGTAGGCCCGGGCCCCCAGTACGGAGAGACTGATTGACAGGGAGGAGTAAACCAAGCATCTTTATCTGATGGCAGCCTATTATCTGCTTGGGTTACATTCCCAAACATCAATAACAGCCTTTCTTTCCTTTCTGTCCTCATGCATTGTAGCCCTCCTGACGATTCATGTTTGGTATGTTTTGGGGCGGCGGGGGGGATCGATTTAGTGTTCCGTTTCTGCCGGTGTGTCTTCCTCCTGTTTGCCTTTCTCCATCCCTCCTCTGATGAGGAATGGTTGCTATGGGTAACCTGACAGATATTGGATCAAACAGAGGAGGAAAAACAATGACAAACAATGTGTGGGAGACAACGGAATGAACACAATACAATGCTTGGAAAATATGAATTAAAGCTTCCAGTCATACTACAGGATATCCTGTATTACTGTGAAAGACAACTGTATTCTATTCTATTCTATTAATGTAATATGATGACGTGTTCTGTTCCTGTAGATCATCTCTGTCTGTCGAAGACAATCCAATCAAATTTGAATGTTCCTTCTTTTTTCAAGCTACGCCAAATGTTAGATGGCTGAGCGGTTAGGGAGTCGGGCTATTAATCAGAAGGTTGTTGGTTTGATTCCTGAACTGACATTGTGTCCTTGGGCGAGGCACTTCACCCTACCTGCCTCGGGGGAATGTCCCTGTACTTACTCCAATAGCGGGAGTACTATCACCCTCTACTGTGAGAAGTTGGTATTACATCCTTGTTGGAGTAGAGGGGCAACTGTCCTCGTGGTGTGTATGCTGTATGGCAACCAGGCTGGACAAAAGGCACCACCTGAATAGTTGTTTAGGTTTGAGAATCTGTGAACTTTTAAAAACAGGATGCAACTGTGATGATTAGTGGGAATATTATGTTATGAACAGTGGTACCATACATAATATCAACACACACTTAGTCTGACTCTTTTCCTCTTCGAATATTTCTGATTATTTCTAGGCTTGAAAAACATGGCTCGGGATTAGAATGAGTTAAGGGAGGTCACATTTCACTTGGAGTACTACAGATGTCCACCTGGTGGCAGTGATGTGCTGTGGCAGAGTTCAGCTGACCAGGTCCGGCACCAGTCAGTCAGCACTGCTCCATATCCATCTGGAAGCCACATCAGCACTCAGGAAGCTGCAATGTAAACTCACCTCCCAGATCGCCATCTTTGTCCTTTACTCCAAACAGACACATGAACAAACATCCCTGCCAACTCTGAGTCATTATTCTCAGTTTAAACAGATTCAGCCCCCCCCCCCTCCAACTTGCCCCCAGGCCAGGACCTGCGGAATGATCTGGAGAAGATGGCCAGTGGCCTGACGTCAACTCAATCACACATGCGCAAGCAGGCTCCCACACAGGGCCTTGATTCACGTATGCGACCAGACACCTCTCTCTCTCTCTTTCTCTCTCTCTCGCTCTCTCTCTCTCTCTCTCTCTCTCTCTCTCTCTCTCTCTCTCTCTCTCGCTGTCTCTCCCTTCCTCTCTCGCTCTCTCCCCCCCACCCTCCTTCTTTACCCCTCTGTGCCCCAGCAGCCAGAGGGGGGAGATCTGCTGATACAGGGAGGAGGGGCAGTGTCAGTGGACAACAAAGCTGCCCTCTGTGTTATCAGACCAACACACACACACACAGATTCTTGTTTTTCATGGTCTTATGCTCTGCGGTCGGCCATGAGAGCATGTGCACTAGTTGGGTCCTTTCTTGTGTGTGTGACCTGTTTACGGAGCGACGCGCACGTATCAGTGCAGCCCATATGTTTCACGTTCAAACACGTTTCCGTGTAAACACCCGGTGTGTGTGTGCTGTTGATGCGGTCCCCCCCCCCCCCCCCCCCCCCCCCCCCCCCCTCCGTAGCTCTCTCCTTTCATCTACAGCACCCTCCCCTCACACACACACACACCTCCCCCCACATGTCACACCGTCCGTCAGCGGGCCCGTCACACGCGCGCCGGCGTGCGGACAATGCCATCACGCTTTGATGCCCGGCCGCCACTCTGCATGAGAGCTGCTCGGAATTCATTCCAACACACCTCGTTCTCCTCCGAAAGCCCATTCTGGAGTCTTCCGAAATGTAATCGAAAGACAGATTTTTTGAGCTCCGGGATCTAAATTGTGTATAAACACTGGCACCTGACCAGGACAACAGAACCATCTGTGTGGCGTGTGCAGGGAGGAAGAACACATCGTTATGAGGGAGATTTGATAAATGACAAAGGGCCAGAACGTAATTTGTTACAAATACATCAGCCTTCCGAAATGAGCGAGAGGAGTGTTGGCGTGCCGGGGTGATTGATGATGACATCATCGCGGGTCTGACGGGGGGAATAACATCATTCACCCTTCTGCCCTCACGGCAGAAGTCGTCCATCCTTAACACGGTTATCTAACCCCCCCCCCTTCATTGACCCAAGATGAAACTGTGACCGTTCTGATTAGAGGAGCCATCGCATGGAGCTTGATCACGGGGGGTCTGGAGAAGCCAGTCCAAATCTCTCCGTCTTATATTCTTTCAAATTTTTCGTATAAATATATATATGTGTGTATATATATATATATATATATATATATAATATTTTGAATCTTTCATCTTCCTCCCAGCGTCAGACAAAGCAGAGCAGAGGTTTGGGGTGAAAAGTGAAAAGCCTCTTACACTCTCGGTTTCAGCTGCGGCGGGAGGAAGGAGGGGTGGGAGAGGTGGAGGAGGGCGGGGGTGAGGGGTGACACGTGGATGAGTGCAGATTCACCCGTAGTGTGGAAGAGAGGATGAGGGGGGGGGGGGGGGGGGGGGGGGGGGGGGGGGGGGGGGGGGAGGGATGAAAGGCTGTTTCTGTTTGTCAGCCCCAGCTCTCATTATGGCTTCAGTAATTAGTCTATCTCAATGCTGACTCGCTTGGAAGCATTGGCACTTAGTTCAGGTTTTTCTCTCTCTCGCTCGCTCTCGCTCTCGCTCTCTCTCTCTCTCCCCCCCCCCTCCCTTCATTTCCTCCTCTTCCTCTCGCTGCCCCCTCCCCTGCCCGGGTCTTGACAGCTCACATGGCAGGCAGCATGTCACGGAGGGCGCTGTCGTTTGCAAACCCTTAAGAAAGCATCTTCCCTCAAATTACCTCCATGGGAAGACAGACAGAGAGAGGGAGTCAGGGAGGAAACGGAGCTCGTTCCGTAGACACAGAAGGGAGAAGGGCAGGATGGGGGGGAGGAGAGGGGGGGGCAGAGAGGGAGCGCATGAGAGAGGAGGATGAGGGGAGGGGGGATGTGTGTTTTCGAGAAGACAAGGTGAGAGACACCGGCGTCTGGCGAGACCGGCTGGAGAGACACTCATGTCACATTCCCGGGGATTGATTTCCTCGCGCCTCTATTTACTCCCGCGAAAGCCTGGAGCGCCCCCGACCCTGCTAGCGCCGCCACTTCAACACTCCTCCACAGCTCCCCATTCAGATTCCAGCCATGCCTCCCCATTCACCTCAAAAGCACTGCAAGATGCTGCATTAATGAATAGCCTGTGGGGGCGAGGGGGGGATGGAGAGAGAGAGAGGTCGTACTCGGCTACCGGTACCACACAGACCGGGGCCGGTGGCGAAGGAGACGACGGAAGCTTCTCCAACTGACACGCCGAGTTCAAGTTCTCGGAAAATTCATTAAAGTCCACTTCCTAGCCTTCCCCTCAGCCTGGCTGTGTTGCCTTGTCGACTGTGCTCACACGGAGTCTGTATTAGCAGCGTGCGAGCTGGGCTGTTCCCGCCTGCAGTTCATTACGGGGCTTGTGGTGGCGTCGGCCCCTTCGGGGTCGCGCGGGGTCGCCTGGTGGGACGGCACAGGTGATTAACACTCTGGAGACCCCCCCCTCGCTCTGCAACCGCGCTCAGGCAGGAAATCCATGTGGACTATGAAATTGAAAACACCTCAGATTGGGCTCATCTCCGGGCAAAACCTGTTATGTCCACCGATGACACTCTGGATCTTTCGAAACAAATAAGAATGGAAAAACCACCCAAAAAGTCCGCGGATAATAGCTCAGAGAGATGTTGAGAAAGAGGTGAGGGGAAGGGGGGGGGGGTGATGGGGAGGGAGGGGGGGGAGAGGAAAGGGCACAGGATGTGTGCTATTTCAGACGTTGCAGTCTCTGCTGGGGTGTTGCACTCAAACTGGGACCTCATTGTTCCTCGTCGGTGACAATGACATCATGCCCTGAGACCCCTTTTTTGTCACATGACCCTGACTCCTCGGAAAGTGATGCAACAGCCCAGATTGGAGCTCGGGCTCTGGGCCAAACGAGAGCAAGATTCCTCCCCGTGAGAGAGGCCTAGCGGACCCTCTCTCTCAACAGGGTCCGTGCTCAGGCACACACCTCCCTCAGCTAACCAAGCCCTGGAAGTCTCCACCAAGACGGTGCACAACAAAGCTCCTGAGGTAGGAGCCGGTAGAGGATCGGTTTCTAAACCTCGAGTCACATTCAATCTTGTCATGAGGCTTTGTTTCCAGGACAACAGCTCACTCTGCCACGAGGGGGGAAAACGTTGCGTGCGGAGGCAGGACCCCCATCACTCACGACGGCTTCCTCTGCCCTTCAGCGGGCCACGTACCGCCGGGCTAACTCGGCAAAGGACCCCCCCCCCCCCCCCTCGGTGAACACTGTGTTCTGAGCTGCCCCGTGTTCTGAAGAGATCACCTCAAAGTTGTCATGGCGATGAACTATGAGTAATGTGCCGTCCAGGACATTCTGTCGGACGGAAGGGTCACGTCGCTGTGGAGTCAAAGAGAGCTTGTGTTAGCGAGTTAGCGAGGCCAGCAGCGAGGTTCCTTCGCACCCTGGGGGTTGGGGGCGGGGGGCCGGGGGGGGGGGGGGTGATATTGAGCTGGTTCTCTTTGGCCTACAGTGGTATTGAGGTGGGTCTGCTGTTGTTTTGCACCAGCTTTTGGGATATGGTGTGCATTGTGCTGAGAATTTAGAGTATTGTATTGACATGGTGGTGTTGCTAGTGATGCTACTGTCTGTACCGGGTTTGTTCGCATTGTGGAGTAAATCTGTTCACAGCCTGTCGGCGCTGAATGCGGGTGGGTAGGCAATTAAGCTGTGTGTGTGTGTGTGTGTGTGTGGGGGGGGGGGGGGGGGGGGGGTTGGGTGGGTGGGTGGCCATGGGTGTGTGTGTGGGTATGTGTGTGTGTGTGTGTGTGTGGAGGGATGTGTGTTTTTGTGTGTGCAGTCGAAGTAAAATCTCCACATATGCACGTGTACACTGATTCTGAACTCACACTTAAATGAACATAATTATACCTAACTACACAGCGAAAAACAAGCACACTTACTCTCTCTCGCTCTCCTGCTCTCTCTTGCTCTTTTTGTGTCAAACGCACACAAACGCACACACCCTTTCGCACACACACACACACACACACACACGCGAGCCCACAGATGTTACCCCTGCCCACGCCTGGCCTACAGATCCCATCAGTGTTTTGGTTAAGTCTCCTCGCTTTTTAGACCAGAGAAATCCCAACACACGTGAACCAGAAAGGGCAGAGGTGTCATAATTGGAAAGAAGAAGAGAGTGGCAATCCGACGCGAGGAGGAGGAAGAATGAGGGCTTAATTAGATATCTTCTCCTATCTATATATAGTTGTTTTTTTCCCGAAAGCTTCCTCGGGTTGAACTTATCTCTGAATTCTAATTACGGGGGTACTGATGAGTATGTACAGTGGCCTAGTTAGGCTGAATCAGTATGGGCCTAGGTGCTCCGGTGCAGTTAGTCCCTGTGCTATCAGACTGGTTGGGGGTAAGAGACGAGAGGAGAGGAGAGAAAGGCAGAGTGGTGGAAATGAAAGAAGAGGACAGGAGAGAGGGAGAGGCGCGAAAGGGAGAGGAGAGGAGAGGCACGAAAGGGAGAGGAGAGGAGAAAAGGGAGTGTCACGGACATGAGAGGGAGAGGAGAGGACATGAGAGGGGGGAGAGGGAGAGGACATGAGAGGGAGAGGAGAGGACATGAGAGGGAGAGGAGAGGACATGAGAGGGAGAGGAGAGGACATGAGAGGGGGAGAGGGAGAGGACATGAGAGGGAGAGGAGATGAGAGGGAGAGGAGATAAAGGGAGTGGAGAGAGAAGAACATCAACAGGTCTCCGGGGACGGAGGACAAAGAGGCAGAACACAGCCTGAGGTGGGCACACACAGGGGGGCCAGATCTGAGAGGAGTTGGACCGAGGATGTGTGCCTGAGCGTCTGTCTGTCTGTCTGTCTGTGTGGGATTATTTGTGCGTCTCTGTTTGTGTGTGTGTCTGTGTGTGTGTTTGTGTGTAACCCCAGGCTTTTCTAGACCAGCCAGAGTAGCGGGCTCCTCTGATCCTCTCAGTTCCCTGGCAAGCTCCCTGAGGAGGATCGGCCTCTGGTTTCAGGTCTAATCAGGCGTGCTGTACTCGTCTAGTACGGTCTGAGTCAGAGGGCAGGTGTAGGAAAGCTGGTCTGGTCACATCTGGTAATGTCCTCACCTGTGTTTGAGTCATCTACCAGCAGGGGCAACAAGCAATTATGCGCAAGCACAGTCGTGACAATAATAATAATCATGAGGTTATCCTGTGCAATAATCGAAGCACCCATTTAGCTGATGAGCATAACGACCTCCAAAAAGTGCATGGCTTCTAGCCAAGTAACACATTCTCTCGCACTCTCACTCATCCTGGCCTGGAAGGCAAAGTCCCTCTCTAGTGACTATGAGGCACAGCCATTTCCCTCTCTCTCTATCTCACTCCCTCTCTCTCTGTCTCACTCTCTCTCTCTCTCTGTCTATGTCTTTCACCCACTCCCCTCTCTTTTCCTCTCTTCCTCTCTGCCTCCCTCTCCCTCTGTCTTTTTCCCTCTCTCCCACTTGCTCTCACACACACACACCCACACACACACACGGACACTTTTTCTAGCTCCCTCCCTTACACACACACATGCACCTGTCCAACAACACACACACACGCCACCCCCCCCCCCCCATCCCCCATGTCCCCAGAGACGTCCCCATGCTGTGTCCCTGCCCCCCCCCCCAGGGTGCTGCTGCAGCCTCACTCGGCGACCCCCACAGTGCCGTGCCGTGCCAGGGAGCCTCCCCAGGGAGGGGGAGCGTGCGGCGGGGCTGATAAAGCGCCGGCTGCTGGATGGGAGGCAGCCACACTCTGTCTTCCTCAGCTGACCTTGGAGCTTACGAGCTGTAATAAAACATCGGAGGCCCGAGCCACTCCCAGATTGGTCCCACTCTCCTTAATGTGCAGCCGTGGCTTGGCGTTGGCTTCCTGTGCCCAGGGAGCCCCCCCCCCATCTCCCTGTGCCCCCCACCCCCTTACCCTCGACAGAGCTCTCATCGATCCATGCGCGGCGGCGTCGCCGGCTGATGATGACCGATGTGTCGCGATCATGTTGGCGTGGGCTTTTCCCGATGATGATGAAGATGACAAGGAGGACGGCGGCCCCTCGCTGCCGCAGCACAAACGCCGGCTTCAGTTGCCATGGCAGTGTCGAGGAGGAGGAGGATGAAGATTGGTACGGCCACCGGTGAGATAGACGGCTCGCCATGACGACGAGGGAGAATGTCAAAGATAACGGGGCCTGCCGGCTGCCATCATCACTCTCCCCCTCTCGCCCACCCCACCTCTGTCTCTCTCCTCCCGTTATAACCCCTCTTCCTCCCTCCCTCCTTCCTTTGCAGTGTCATTCAGTCCTTGGTGTGGCGCAGAGAGAGAAAGTTTCATATTATACTTGGGGTAATAACTCGAGAACAAACCGTTCTCTCTCCGGGGACGCCGTCTGTAGTCTGCAGCCTTTTGTTATGATGTGGCCGTAAGCAGAGGACTGACTGGCTGGCTGGCTGGCTGGCTGGCTGGCTGCCTGGCTGCCTGGCTGGCTGTCTGGCTGGCCCTTCCTCCAGGGAGGCCTCAGGCGTAATGGAGTCCTGGACTCTCAAACTCCAAGCCCCAGACATTTGTTTGTTCACTCAAATATTTAATTGATTCCTGTGGAGGAATGCTACCTGATTAAGTAAAAAGGGGAAGGGAAGAGAAGGTGGGGGGGGGGCAGGGAGGAGGGGTGGTGCTGCAGGAGGAAAGGGAGGGAGGAGAGACGCGACCCAGGCAGATATGCTGTGCTGGTTGTGTGGTGCAGGTTTGAGGGTGTGTGTGTTTGTGTGTGTGAAGCTGTGTGTGTGAAGCTGTATGTGTGAGGGTGTGTGTGAGGGTGTGTGTGAGGGAGTGTGTGAGGGAGTGTGTGAGGCTGTATGTGTGAGGGTGTGTGTGAGGGTGTGTGTGAGGGAGTGTGTGAGGCTGTATGTGTGAGGGTGTGTGTGAGGGTGTGTGTGAGGCTGTATGTGTGAGGGTGTGTGTGAGGGTGTGTGTGAGGGTGTGTGTGAGGGTGTGTGTGAGGCTGTATGTGTGAGGGTGTGTGTGAGGGTGTGTGTGAGGGAGTGTGTGAGGGTGTGTGTGTTTGCGTGAGGGTGTGTGGGCAGGTGTTTTTTGTGTGTATTTGAGCCAAACCCCTTGACTAATGCAGTAAGGAGTAGCATGAATGTTGACTGGACTCAGATCCAGAAATGATAGTCTCACTAAATCTCATTTGTAGGAACATGGGAGATGGATCTTGCTTGTCTAATAGCACAGTAAAGAGAGGATGATATCAGGTCTGGAATCTCTACGCTTTTAGATTTGCTTTCGGCATCGGTGTGTGTGTGTGTGACGGAGAGAGAGAGAAGTTCTGTGTGTGTGTGTGTGGAGACTGCAGTAGGGCTGTGGTGCTTTGTGAAGGAGTCCAGCTAAATGGACAGGAGGGAGACAGTCACACATGTTTGCCTAAGGGTCTGTTCCAGTCTGCCAGTGAATGTGTTACTGTCACACTCTCAGAGCTGTTGTCAAGTTGAGCCAAATGAAATACACACTAGAAACACAAACAAACACACACACACACATATTATAAAACACACACTCATAAACACACCCTTATCTCCTACTCTGTACTGTCCGAAGACACAGTCCCGGTGTAAATACAGAGTTGCAGACACAATGAATGTTCACATTTTCACTGTCACTCTTAGAAAACATTATTATTCAAAGCGCACACACGCACAACCACTCTCTCTCACGCACAGACGCACACTCGCACACAAACGACACACGCAAACAGACTTTGCCTCACACACGCACACACACAGGCAGTATACACACATTTCAACTCATCTCGCGTTGAGGATGTCACAGATGTCAGGAGTGTCTGTCACCCTCCAGAGGACTGGGGGGAGAGGGAGGGAGAGAAAGAGGGAGCGAGGAAGGGAGAGAATGGAGTTTGAATGGTTGTTTAAGTAGAGAAGGGTACTCTTTAAGTACCAGTTCTTTTACCTCAGCAAATGTAAGCCTAATGATGCATGCAATATTCAAATTAGCCTGGTTCACTGTAGAAAGGAAAAAATGTGAAACGGAAGAGAGAACGTGTTAGAAGAGAGGGAGAGGGACAGAGAGGGAGGGAGAGGGAGGGAGGGAGAGAGAGAGAGACAGAGAGAGAGGAAGAGAGGGATGGGGAGGGAGGGAGGGAGAGAAAGAGAGAGAGACAGAGAGAGAGAGGAAGAGAGGGATGGGGAGGGAGGGAGGGAGGTAGGGAGGGAGAGAAAGAGAGAGAGAGAGAGAGAGAGAGAGAGAGAGAGAGAGAGAGAGAGAGAGAGAGAGAGAGAGAGAGAGAGAGAGAGAGAGAGAGGAAGAGAGGGATGGGGAGGGAAAGAGGGGGGGGAGAGAGGTGGGGGGAGAGATTGTTAGTGACAGAAAGAGAGAGAGAGAGGAGACTGTCTTCTTCCAAAGTATCCGCTTGTCTCAGTGGTAGGTGTGGTTCAGGGATTAGTGTGGAGCGGTCAGCCAGTGAGGTCACTCTCGGTGCAGGAGAAGGAGGGAGGGAGACAGACAGAAGAAGAAAGGGAGAAAGACTGGGCAAGCAGGAGAAATAGAGAGCAAAGGAGAGGTTGAACAGAGGGAGAGAGAGAATGAGAGGAATACTAACGAGATACAAAGCTACGGTGAAGAATCTTCACTAAAGATGCAGCCAGAAGTGGCTCTGGACCCTCCAGATCCCTGAGCGAACCCCGACAGCCCCTCCCCAACACACCTAGCAGTCAGCGCTCCGTCCCACCTCCTCCCCCCACCCACCCCAGCGCCCCAGGCCTCCACAAGACAGTCGACTTCCCCCTCAACACAGCTCAGATCTGACCCCACTTGGGCCACCCCAGCCTCTCTGCTCGGCCGCATAGACAGCGCGTTAGCGTCACCTGCCAGTTTAAATGGGACCGTTCTGGCTCTTTCTATCTGTCCTGGAAGAAAGTCTGTCTCCGGCTTGCCTCCTCAGCCACACCGCTAGCTCTGCACAAGCTCCTACTGGGGCCTCTGAAATATTCATTCGTATAAATATTTCACCCTGAGTCTAATAAAAGCGGCGGTCTTTATTAACGAGGTGACGGAGGGATTCATTGATCAAGCTTTCTGTTTCATGCCGTGCAGATTCTTCTCCAAAGTCCCTCTCCTGCTCCAAACTCACCGTCCACAACGCTCCAGGACGTCTCGGCTCGCTGTCTCCTCCTGCTTCCTGTCTCTCTCTCTCTCTGTCTCTCTCTCTGTCTCTCTCTCTCTCTCTCTCTCTCTCTCTCTCCTCTGTCTCTCTCTCTGTCTCTCTCTCTCTGTCTCTCTCTCTATGTCTCTCTCTCTCACACTCTCTCTCTCTCTTTGTCTCTCTCTCTCTCTGTCGCCTCTTTTTCCTCTCTGTCTCTCTCCCCTTTCTCTTCCCATCTCTCTCTAGTTCAGAGGTGGCGGTGGCACCGTTCTCGTTAAGCTGAAGCCCAATTAGCATCCTGGAGCTAGTGTGTGAGCGCTGGTGTTAAATGGCTGATGTACGAGTCTAAAGGAGGCCCTGCCACCCTGCAGACAGATCCTCTCTGCCGAGGACAGGCCTGTCTGCTCGTTCTCCTCTCCCTCCCCCTCTCCTTCTCCCTCTCCCTCCCCCCCCCCCCCCCCCTCTCTCTCTCTCTCTCTCTCTCTCTCAGTTCATCCTCTCTCTCTCAGTTCATCCTCTCTCTCTCACTCTGTCTCTCTGTGCTCGCCCTCTTTTCTCTCTCTCTCTCTCTCTTGTTTGTCTCATCCAGTCTGGCTCGTGTCCGGAAGTTTCCCAGAAGTGTCTGTCTCCCTGCCTGTCTTCATCCTGCAATCCCTCTGTCCCCTACCCCCCTCCCTCTCTACCCCCCTCCCCTCACCCTCCCTCTCCACCCCCCTCCCTCCCTCCCTCTCGTCTGTCGCACAACAGGCTGACAATTTGTGAGTGTCGCCCCACAAAAGTCCATCACAGACAAATTACCCTCATCAAGCTAATCCATTAGGTCTGTATTATGAGACCCTCCCCCCCAACAACGGCGGCCTGAGGGGTGAAAAGGTCAGGAAATACACCACCATATGGCCTGTGTGTGTGTGTGTAATGTATATGGATGTGTGCTCATTTACGTGTGATTGTGTATGGACTGTATGCATGTGTGTGTGTTTGTATGTACAGTGTGTGTGTGCATATACTGTAAGTACTCTTCGTGTGTGTGTGTCATTCTCAGACCATAGCTACTAGAATGTCTGCAGTCAAACTCATTCAGACTGGAAATCCATGCAGGAAGCGAGAAGGGAACAGGATCGCATTTGTTGGTGTGGAGGCCTCTGTGTTCCTGAAAACGCCGTCATCACAAAGTGCATGGCTCGGCGTTTTGATGCGGCATTAATTACCCCATTCCCTCGTGGCGGCTGGCTGATTGAGCGGGTAATGGTTCACTTTAAAACTAAGCCGCGCGCGCGTGTGTGCGCCCGTACCCTCGCAATTGTGCGTCCTTGTTTTGGTGTGTGTGTGTGAGAGCGCGCGCGTGTGTGTGCGCTCGACCGTGCGCGCGTGTTCGCCTCGTCAGCGTTTTGGGTCGTCTTATATAACGCGGCTTCTTCTGGCCTCAGTGCTGCACTGCACACCTTGGATGCAATAATCCCTCTGTTCAACCTTAATTGACCAGAATTGGATTACAGGGGAGTCAGTAGCAGCCAGACCAGAGGCCACAGCCCAGTTAATGCTGTTGCCTTGATCACATTTTCAGGTTTATCACATTAGATCTTGTGACGGGGTACTCCTTTTCTGGCGCTGTCAAGCACAAAGGGGCCTTCTGTAACAGGGCAGAGCAGCTCGCACTTAACCTCTCTCTCTCTCTCTCCCTCTCTCCTCCTCTCCCCGCTGTCTCGCCTCTTCCAGTCCATCACACAATCAATAGCAGTCTTTTGCTACGAATCGCCAACTTAACTTCCTTCCACTCTCTAGTTCCTCCCTCTCTCTCTCTCTCTCCCCCCCCCTCTCTCTCTCTGTGTTGGTAGGTTGTCTTGTCTCCCTCCCCCACCCTCACCCTCACCACCACTGCAGTGCCAACAGGCCCTGGAGGGAGGGGTGCCAGTCCGAGCCGAGTCGGCGCGTCCGTGTCATCAGCGTGTCTGTCTCAGCCGGCTGGTCACTCTCCAGTCTGGTCAGGGGAGAGAGGCCTTGAAGGGTCTGGCAGAAAAGAATCATTTCCAGATCTGAATTAGCATGTTAGTATTCTGCGCATAGAGGCACTTTCCATGGCTGCTTCACCGGCTCACAGGCCAGACTGGTGCAGAGAAAAAAAAAAATCAATGACATCATAGCCACATAATTGCAGGTTATTTGCGGAGGCACTAGACTTATTTTCCTTTGTGTGTGCGCTGGGGGGGGGGGGGGGGGGTTAAGCGCAGGGGTGTGTTTCAGTTAACAAAAACGAAAAAAAGGAAAAATGAAGATTTCTCCAAAGTAATCGAGTGAGTGTCCGTGCTTGGCTCTCTTTTTTGTATGCATGTGAGCGTACGCGTCCACGACACGGAACACGCTCACATGCTCCATCCCCACGGTCTCTTAATATCTGCAGGCTAATACTGCGCCATCTGCACTGCTCAGATGGAAAGAGGGGAGGAGGGGAGGGGAGGGGGGTGAGGGGATGAGCGGAGAGGGGAGAGGAAGGAAGAGGGAACATGTGGCGCGAGATAGCGGCATTAGCCGCAGTACCGAGGAGTGACCCGCCACCTCTCCAATTTCAAATCCCAAAATGCAAAGCTCATCCACGGGGAACATCCCCTCTCTCCCTCCGCGCCCCGGCCTCCCTCACCTCCTCTTCTTTGTCCTCCTCCTCTTCTTCTCCTCCTCTCCTCACCTCCTCCTCCTCTCCCCCTTCCCTCTCTCTTTTCACTTCTTTTTTCTCTTTTCAATTTGGAACTGCTTTGATGCCACGCCAAGCGAGGGATCCCCCTGAGATTGAACTCCGGGGCGCTTACCTTTCCTCCTCTGTGTTCCTTTTCTGTAGGGAGCCTGCCATCAATCCCTCCCCTGTCTCCCCCGTGTCTCACCCCCCCACCCACCCCGACTCACTCTTCTCTCTCCTCCCCCATGTCATTGTTCTTTCTTGAAAAACTCGTTTTGGAAAGGAGAACTGGAGAAGTCAATCTTTTGTGACCCTGTATCACCCTCCGTCCCCCCGTCCCCCCCGTCCCCCCCTCCTCTCTGTCTCAGTTGGCTAAGCCTCTGGATCTTAGAGGCACCAACATGTCATTTGATACTGATGGAACATAGTGTAAACAAAAGTTCCCTGAAAGAAAGGACCTCCACCCCACCCCCTCTCTCTCTCTTTCTTCTTCTTCTTCCTCCTCCTCCTCTCCACTTTTCTTTTTAAAAGTTGAACCGGTGCCCCTGCACTCAAATACTGTAGCATGCGTGTGTGCTTGTGTGTGTGTATGTTTGTTTGGATGTATCCTTGTTTGTGTATCTACGTGTTGGCATGTGTGGTATACGAGTGTGTGTGTGTGTGTGTGAACCTCATGTTCTCTAACGCTTGGTTAGTTCCAACCATTCTCCTCCAGCTGGTCGGTGTATTGGGGGCAGTGGGGAATGGCTGTCCTGCCTGCCCTGGGTAATTGTGTTTTTGTGGGAGCTGTCTAACCAGATTACTGTCCTCTGGGTCTCTGTCCTCCTCCATCTCATCCTACCAGCCCTCTATGGAGCTAGCCTTTAGCCGCTACACCACCATCCCCTCTCATCCCCACCTTCCACCAGCCTTCTATGGAGCTAGCCTTTAGCCGCTACACCACCATCCCCTCTCATCCCCACCTTCCACCAGCCTTCTATGGAGCTAGCCTTTAGCCGCTACACCACCATCCCCTCTCATCCCCACCTTCCACCAGCCTTCTATGGAGCTAGCCTTTAGCCGCTACACCACCATCCCCTCTCATCCCCACCTTCCACCAGCCTTCTATGGAGCTAGCCTTTAGCCGCTACACCACCATCCCCTCTCATCCCCACCTTCCACCAGCCCTCTATGGAGCTAGCCTTTAGCCGCTACACCACCATCCCCTCTCATCCCCACCTTCCACCAGCCCTCTATGGAGCTAGCCTTTAGCCGCTACACCATCATCCCCTCTCATCCCCACCTTCCACCAGCCCTCTATGGAGCTAGCCTTTAGCCGCTACACCACCATCCCCTCTCATCCCCACCTTCCACCAGCCCTCTATGGAGCTAGCCTTTAGCCGCTACACCACCATCCCCTCTCATCCCCACCTTCTACCAGCCTTCTATGAAGCTTGCCGTCAGCAAGCCACTACACAAACGCTATCATCCCCTGTCATCATCCCCAAAACCGCATGGCAAGTATCCTCTCAGATTAAGGATTTATTCGGAAAGCGTGCCTGGACAAGCTGGGAGGGGCTTGGCTGAATGGAGGCAGATGGGAGAGGGCATGGAGGGGTGGAGGGTACAGATTAGATTGTGTTTGGGTGGTGTTATGTCTTTCTTTGCAGAAACAGACTGGGTAATCTGATGAGCTGCTGTTTAGATACCCCTCATGTGCGAGGCGAGAGGGACTTCCATTCCACTCTTTCTTTCTTTCTCTCTGTCTCTCTCTCTCTTGTTTTTTATTACTCTGTCGCTTTCTTACTGTCTCCCTCATTCTCTGTGTCTTTCAGTATCTTTTGCCTTCTCCTTGTGTCTCTCTCTTTTTCCCCCTCTCTCTTTCTCTGTCTCTCTCCCTCTATCTCTGCCATTCTCTTTTATCTCTTCTATATCTGTCTTCCTCTCTCTCCCTCACTCTCTCTGTCCTACACACACCTTTTGCATTGGTGATGATGGTAATTACCCTCAAAGGTAACACTATTAGCTTCCAGACCTTCTGTGTTCAATGTCACGGGGCTTGGTCTATAGAATCAAATTGCTTATTGATTCACATTATTGAGGATGCAGCCTAAATCTGTCTATTGTATTCTCTCCTTCAAACCCTAGACAACACATCTTCTCCGAGTATATCTACAGAACATCCAGTACTAATCTCCGATGTGTATGAAGGTGCAGCTGAAGAAGTTGGTTGTGAATAGAAACAATCTCTTGAAGCTCAACAGTAATTGTCCCAATGACCTAAACACACACACACACTTTCTGTCTCTTCCTCTGAATGTCTTTCTCTTTCGTTCTCTATCTTTGTTACCTGTCCCACACATTACTTTATCCTACACACACACAAAGACACCCCCACTACAACACACCTCTCCTAAGGTGAAATATGTGCTGTTATTGGATCCGGTTGCACCAAACAACAGAGAGAGAACTCTGAAAAACATTTCTTTCTTCTTTCACTGTGTTGTGCTGCAGCGTAGTTTGATGAAACGGAGAGAGGAGGTGGAAGCGTCGAGGCCCCGGCCTAATTTTTGGAGGAGGCAGAAGGAGGCAGAGAGAGACGTATCGAGTGTGCGGAGCATCTAGTCAACAATAATGATCTGGAGGAGTGTGGCGTCCCGGGAGGTCATAGGTTGCTAGGGAGCAGGATTCAGACGAGAGACGGGCGCGGGGTCGAGCAGCACTCCTGCTAACGAAGCTCAATCCTGCTCCTCCTTCGTTTGGCTCGGCGCTAGGCACAACTCGCTGTTCTTTGTGGTTGGGTTTCCACTCCTCCATGCCCTCTCCCAAGGACTCTCTCTCTACCTATCTGTCATCTCCCTATCTCTCTCTCTCTCTCTCTCTCTCTCTCTTTCTCTCTCCTTCTCTCTTTCGCTTCATCCATCCCTCCCACATACTACTCATGTTGCTTGTAACCAAATCTCAGGGTTCTTGATTTCCCTTTCTTCTTCTCCTCCACCCCTCCCACCCCCACCCACACTCCTATGCTGTAAA
Source organism: Hypomesus transpacificus (assembly GCF_021917145.1). Classification (NCBI taxonomy): domain Eukaryota; kingdom Metazoa; phylum Chordata; class Actinopteri; order Osmeriformes; family Osmeridae; genus Hypomesus; species Hypomesus transpacificus. Next base: position 718 of record NW_025813837.1, on the reverse strand, counting down.
AAATAATGGGAATGATAATAGTAAGATAATTATAGTATTCCACATGTATAGTAAGTGTCCTTGAAGAATAGCTGCAATTGAGGATAAATACAGGTCAAATTGACCTGTGTAGGTTTGTATGTTAATGGGGGGCTAACCATATGATCAAACCCATTTGCTTCATTAGATGTTGTGTCTGTTGTACAGTAAAGCACAGCGGTCTTTCTTAATTAGCCTTTTTCCCAAGAAGAAATGCGACTGCATCTTAATCACAGTTGGTTTTTATTCCTCGTTTTGTCTATACTCATGGGGCAGGTTGTCATGGGAACCAGGCCCTTCCATGGATGATTGACATCCAATTGGACAGTGTTTTTTTTTCTTTTTTTCTTCCTCGCAGATAAGAGTGTTGCTTGAGAAATCTGTACTGTTGCTTTTCCCTTGTTATGTTTTTCTGCTTGTGCTGGAGGCTTCCCAGTGTGAGGTGTTGCCAGCAGCTATCTGAAGGCATAAATCCTCTCTGTTAAAGGAAGAACGTTGTATACCATCCCTGTTTCTCCACAAGAACGAGAAAGTGTCTGGTTTTCTCAGACAATTTGACTCGCTTATAGCAAGTGTTGGAAATAACAGGTTACAAAGTTATGGCATTCCACAATTTATGGCAGTAGCTATTCATTTTTCGAATTTAATTATAAAGGCAATTACTGACATTTAAATGGGTTCTGTACTTTTTACGTTTGTC